>NW_027531917.1:11654666-11750337 GCF_008692635.1 Crocuta crocuta | reverse complement strand
GATGTATGTAGAGTATCATGTCGTCTGCAAAAAGTGAAAGTTGGACTTCTTTGCCGATTCTGATGCCTTTACTTCCTTCTATTGTCTGATGGCTGATGCTAGGACTTCCAGCACTATGTTAAACAACAGTGGTGAGAGTGGACATCCCTGTCGTGTT
Organism: Crocuta crocuta; assembly: GCF_008692635.1. Lineage (NCBI taxonomy): Eukaryota > Metazoa > Chordata > Mammalia > Carnivora > Hyaenidae > Crocuta > Crocuta crocuta. The sequence continues at coordinate 11,750,180 of NW_027531917.1, read as the reverse complement.
CCTGATCTCAGGGGGAAAGCTCTCAGTTTTTCCCCACTGAGAAGGATGTAGGCTGAGGGCTCCTCATAGATGGATTTTATGATGTTTAAGTAAGTTCCTTCTATCCCGACTTTCTCGAGGGTCTTTATTGAAAAGGGATGCTGTATTTTGCCAAATACTTTTTCTGCATCTATTGACAGGATCATACGGTATTTATCTTTTCTTTTGTTTATGTGATGTATCACATTGATTGATGTGCAAATATGGAACCAGCCCTGTAACCCAGGAATGAATCCCACTTGATCTTGGTGGATAATTCTTTTGATGTGCTGCTGGATTCGATTTGCAAGTGTCTTGTTGAGGATTTTTGCATCCGTATTCATCAAGGATATTGGCCTGTAGTTCTCTTTTTTTGCTGGATCTCTGTCTGGCTTGGGAATCAGAGTGATGCTGGCTTCATAAAATGAGTCCGGGAGTTTTCCTTCGATTTCTATTTTTTGGAATAGCTTGAGAAGAATTGGTATTAATTCTGTTTTAAACATCTGGTGGAATTCCCCAGGGAAGCCATCAGGTCCAGGGATCTTATTTGNAATAAGTCCATTTTCATTCATGATTTTGTCTATTTGGGTGCTCTCTCTTTTCTTTTTGAGAAGCCTGGCTAGAGTTTGGTTAATTTTGTTTATTTTTTCAAAAAAACCAACTCTTGGTTTCATGGATCTGTTCAATTGTTTCTTTGGTCTCTATGTTGTTTATTTCTGCTCTAATTTTTACTATTTCTCTTCTTCTACTGGGTTTAGGGCGTTCTTGTTGCTCTGCCTCTAGTTCCTTTAGGTGAGCTGTTAGATTTTGCAGCTGCGCTTTTTCTAATTTCTTGAAATAGTCCTGGAGTACAGTGTACTTTCGTCTTAGGACTGCATTTGCCGCATCCCATAGAGTTTGGATTGTTGTATTTTCATTTTCATTTGTTTCCATATATTTTTAAATTTTTTCTCTAACTGCCTGATTGTCCCATTCATTCTTTAGTAGGGTGTTCTTTAACCTCCAGGCTTTTGGAGGTTTTCCAGACCTCTTCGTGTAATTTCAAGTTTCAAAAATTGTGATCTGACAGTGTGCATGATAGGATCTCAATTCTTTTATATTTATGAGGGCTGCTCTATGTCCCAGTATGTGATCTATCTTGGAGAATGTGCCATGTGCACTTGAGAAGAAAGTGAATTCCATGGCCTCAGGATGTAGAGTTCTAAATATATCAGTCAGATCCATCTGGTCCAATGTGTCATTCAAGTCCATTGTTTCTTTTGTGATTTTCTGTCTTGTTGATCTATCCATTTCTGTAAGCGAAGTATTAACATCCTCTGCTATTTAGCACATTCTTATCTATAAGATTGTTTCTGTTTGTGATTGTTTTAAATATTTAGATGCTCCCATATTTGGTGCCAAGACATTTATGATTGTTAGTTCTTCCTGATGGATAGACCCTGTAATTATTATATAATGCCCTTCTTCATCTCTTGTTATTGTCTTTAATTTAAAGTCCAGTTTGTCTGATATAAGTATAGCTACTCCGGCTTTCTTTTTATTTCCAGTAGCATGATATATATTTCTCCATCCCCTTACTTTTAATCTGAAGGTATCCTCCAGTCTAAAATGCGTTTCTTGTACACAGCAAATAGATGGATTTTGGTTTTTAATCCATTCTTCTACCCTATGTCTTTTGATTGGAGCATTCAGCCCATTTACATTCACTGTTATTATTGAAATATGTGGGTTTAGAGTCATTGTGTCCTTTGTGGGATTCATTCTTGTGGTGGTGTCTCTGGTGTCTTCGTTCCTTGTAAACTTTCCTTCAGAGCATCCCCCTCAGGATTTCTTGTAGGGCTGGCTTAGTGGTGACAAAGTCTTTCAATTTTTGTTTATTTGGAAAGACTTTTATCTCTCCTTCTATTTTGAATGACAGGCTTGCTGGATAGAGGATTCTTGGCTGCATATTTTTTCTGTTCATCACATTGAAGATTTCCTGCCATTCCTTTCTGGCCTGCCAAGTTTCAGTAGATAGGTCCGTCACCACTCTGATAGGTTTCCCTTTGTATGTGAGGGTCGTTTTCTCCCTAGCTGCTTTCAAGATTCTTTCTTTGTCCTTATATTTTTCCATTTTTGCTATGATATGCTGTGCAGAAGATCGATTCAAATTACATCTCAGGGGAGTTCTCTGTGCCTCTTGTATTTCAACATTTACTTCCTTCCCTAGGTTGGGGAAGTTCTCTGCTTTAATTTGTTCCAGGACTCCTTCAGCACTTTCCCTCACTCTTCCTCTTCTGGGATTCCTATGATACAATATGGATAGTGTTCCGTTTGACTGTATCGCTGAGCTCTCGAACTCTTCTTTCATGTTCTTGGATCAGTTTGTCTCTTTTTCTCAGTTTCTACTTTTTCTACAATGGTGTCTTCTAAATCAGTTATTCTCCTTTCTGCCTCTTCAATCCGTGCATTGGACACCTCCAGTTTATTATGTTTCTCATTTATCACATTTTTTAATTCATCATGCCTATTTTTATGCTCCATGTTGTTTGTAGCCTTAGTTTCTTTGGTGTCCTCCATGCTTTTTTCAAGCCCAGCAATTAATTTTATGATTATTGTTCTAAACTCTTGTTCAGTTATGCTGCTTATACCTGTTTTGAGCAGTTCTTTAGCTGTCAATTCTTCTTGGAATTTCTTTGGAGGAGAGCTCTTTCATTTCATCATTTTGGTTAGCTTTCCATCTCTTGTTAGTTTTAAAGACTTGTTATGCTCTCTGTACCTGTGAGCGCTGCTGTACCCAAGAAGACTCTGACTGTCTAGGGCCTATCCTTTCAGAAAGTGTTCTTTGAATGATATCTCTTGGTCTCTCTTGTTGAGACCTTGGTTATTTTATTTTCCTACTCGTGGTATTTGGGACTTGCCACCATGTGTACTTTGGCTTGTTTCTTGTAGTAGCCCTGGAGAAGAAAACAGACAGACAAACACACAGGGAACAGAGGCACACAAATGCAGACAAATCCAACAAACACGCAAACTGAGAGGGAAAATGAAAAAAGTAAAGAGAAAAGAGGGAGGAGGGAAGGTGAATAATAGAAAATAAAAATACATTAAAAATTCAAAAAGAAGAAAGGAAAAGGAAAAAAGAAGAAAGCCCATAGACAAAGAAGAGTTTAAAGCATATAACCAGATTTCCCCACTACAATTAAATAGCTGGGTGTATGCAGTGCTGGTTGAAGAGCATAGAGAAAGAGATGACAGGACGGGGATGAAGCAAAATTAGAAATAGAATGAACAGGCAGAGGGGATAAGAAGCTTTTTTTCAAAGAGCTAAAGGGTGGACTATGGTTGAAGAGGTGAGAGAATGACGCTGGTGTTATCCAGAGAAACTATATAGTCTGATTACTGGAAAGGTAGGTAGGTGTAGAATTTACATCTACAGAATAGATTAAATGTGACTGTTTAAGCAAGCCAGTGACCAGAGGTAATCAGGTCAGTGGTCCAATTAAAAAAAAAAAAAAGAGGAGGGCAGCTCTCTAGCAGGGTTGGGCGTGGTTTGATCCAATGCGTCAGGTGGGAGTTCTGCCTTGGTGGTTGTGGGGAGAAGAGTGGCGGCGCTCCAGTCCCTTCTTGAACCAAGTGCTGTACCCCACTTTTTTGGGTGTGTAAACTCCTTGTGCTGGGGGCGCAGCCAAGGTGGGTCGTGCTCTATATCCCAGGCCAGGCCTCGTTTCCAAATCCCAGTCCTAGTGCCCCACTGAAATCACTGTAGACACAACCTCACAGGCGATCCCCTCAGGGCAATTCCAAGCCTCTTAACTTCCCCCTGGGGATTGAGCCAGAAACTGCTGCTCCTGTCTCCTCCGGGTCCGGTTGGCAAGGAAGCACCGGGGTCACCTGGGAGTGCTCGGGTCCGCTGGAGAGCCAGAAACCGGGTCCCTCTGTGTCTCGTCACCCGAAACACGAACTCACAGGCAAATCTCCCAGTTTTAAGCCCTTCGCCTCCCCTCTAGGGATCCAGCCAAGTCACAAGCACAAAGGCGCGGTCAGCGCGTGACCCCTCCAGGTTGAGTTGGCCCGCATGCAGTTGTTTCAGGGGATTGGGATAAATGCGTCCCGCTTAAGCTCAGCTGGAGAGCCGGAGACCGGGTCCCTCTGTGTCCCAAGTGGAGGTTTTTCTGTTCCCCAGGGATAGGGACCATGTCTTGAGCAGTTTCGGCCTCTCTCTTTCCCCTCTCACTCCCTGCAGAGGGGGATTGCCACTGTCCCTCTTCGTCTCTGGTTCCGGCCCAATTTTATCTTCCCCAGTTCAGAGTCAGTTAGAAGGTTTTCTCAGCAGCCTCTGTCTTCCCTTCCTCCCAAACTCCTGGATTCTGTAATGGTTTCTATGGCTTCAGGTCCTCTTCGTGAGAGATATGGGGGCGAGTACAATGTACGGAGCTCCCTACTCCTCCCCCATCTTGCCTCTCTCCTAATCCTTTTTCTTGATACATCACAGTTTCCCTTTTATAAATGCTATAGCTCTGGTTGCCAGGGAGGGAAGTATCAGAGGAATGAAGTATGTTCTTCTTGTTCACAGTGTGTGATTTTTCTATTATTATGTAAATGTTTTCTACAATTAAAGCATCCCAAGGTGTGCCTATTATATGCTTATATTTACATAAATTCACATAGAGATTGATTTAAAAAAATGTATATATGGTGAGTCCTAATCAAGTCATTGTACATGCTGTTAGCCTTGGGAATAGAAGGCTAAGAAGTATAATGATGAACTCTTGGTAAGTTTTTCCTTGATTTTAAGTATTTATAGAGTTATTTTCTAATCATAAATTTTCCAAAAAGGGAATTATTATATGTTCAGTATGTAACAGGTTCAAGATTTTTGATAACTCTTTTTGATGATACCTCTTAATGGTTTTAAAAAATCAGGGTGTGTATCTAGACTATACCTAGTGACACTGCATGTCTGTCATTCTTGGTCAGAGGCAAATAATAGGTCACAGGGAAATTGCTGTAATCCTTCCAAAAGTTGTGATGTGGCACATTTACAGGTCTGCATGAACAGCTGGATGCTTTCTCAGTTCGTCATTCATGAATTGTTTCCCCAACCCTGTCAACAGTTATTCTTCTGAGGAGCAATCATCCTACTCTTGAATTCCTGTAGGACTACAAAGTCATCCCGTAACGAGCAGTTAATATTGACGTTGCTAACTTGAGCCTCGAAATGGCCCTTGTGTTGTGATATAACCATCAGTTGCCGTACCAAAATAGGGTCCAGTAGTAATTGGGAAGCTCCAAGTGTTTATGATAGTAGTATTCTCTAGTTTAAGCACCTGCCTTATGACATTTCCCTTATTTTTTGAATATTAATGGTCATCATGGGGCATAAAAGATACACATCTTAATGAACAAAACTAAAGCGATATTCTAATGTTCTTGTACTGACAAGTTAGATACGAAGATGGGGCTCTACACAGATGACAACTTTTTTTTTTTTTTAATGGGAATATAATTGCCTCTGGAGATACTGATCAGGACAGATAGATGTTTCTTCTGGTCTGCTTAGACACTAGAGATTTATGATATGAATCTATTAGAATATATTTCATCTGCTCCTTAAATCTGGAACAAAGACATGACCTTGATTTCAAGAGAAAATAAAAAAGGCATATCAATGTGAAATAGATGATTTGGACATTTTGCTGACATGGAAAATTTTTATTTGGAAAAGAGCATTCTTCTAACTTGGCTTTTTAAAGCCAAAACTAGTGAAATTGTCCAAGTGACATGTGATATTAACTTAGGCAATATAATTTGAAACTGAAATTTAATTGCAAAGCACTATCTTTTAGTCTCTCTATATGTACATTTTATTAATTTTAACTAAAATCTTCAGGTTAGGTAAAATAAACTATCACCTATTATTGAATGCACAGTATATTACTTTCACAGCCATAGTTTTCTGGGTATACCTCAGTGATAGAGCTCTGTAATTTTTATATAAAAAAACCAAAAACAAAACAAAAACAAGAGTAACTGTAATTGATAAGTTTTTGTTTTGTTTTTTTGCTTTTTGGGCATCTTAGAACAATCATGTATTATCTGTACAAATCATGTATTATTTCTACAAATGTAGAAGTTATGAAGCATAATAAAAAAATATATCAGTGAAACAACATTATTATTGCTACCTGTTAGTCTTTCCCATTCACTGGTATGTCCTGCATTATAATGAAAATTGCTTGAATTTTTTTTAATTGGCAATTTTATTTGTGTGCTATATATATGTAATTACTATATGTTTGAATTTTTACACAATGTATTATTTTACTTATTTTGAGCTTTTAAAAGTGTTTTCATACTTTATGAAGTTTTTGATATTTTTATTTGTTCCACATTGTTTCTTTTATATTGCTATTATTTATTGCCAGTTTATTTTATATGAATACATCATGATTAATTGTATACTCTCCTATTTTAGGGGGCAGTTCCCATTTGCTATTGATACAGATAATTCTGTTTTGAATAGTCTAGGTTTTCTAATGTGCATTTGCAGCAATTTGTCTAGAAGTACGGTTGCTGGGTTTTAGTATTTGCATGTATGACTTTACAACATAATGTCAAATTTGTTTCCAAAATAATTATATCAATTTATTCTACTAGCAGTATACATAGTTAACTATGTTCTATATTCACAACATTTTTGGTATTATCAGACATTGCTAGTATTGTGAATATAAAAGCTATCTATTACAGTTTTATTTTACAAATTTCTAATTAGTAATGAGGTGCGAGTATCTTTCATTTATTTTCCTTGTTTGGTCATTATTTACAGGCATTGTATGAAACATTAAATATACATTAAAATCTATTCTGGATAAGAATCCTTTTTCAACTATATGTGATGGAAATTTCTTCTGATTTTTGTTTTCTCTCTTCACATTTTTAAATACATTTTTTGCTGTAAAGTTCCAATTTTAATGTCCAATTAGTCGACATTTCTGATGTTTGAATAATATTTCTATGCTATGGCCAGTGAGGGGTTCTTATGTCTTATAAAGTTTTTATAGTTTTTGTTTTATACATAAGTCTTTATCTGAAGGTCATTATTGTGGATCTCATGAACTAGAGACCTAATTTCTTTTTCTTTTTCCATCTGAATAATGAAATGTCCCATCACTGCCAATTAAATACTCTCTTCACATTTATTAATGATGAAATCATTTACAGTGATTCTTTTGTTATATATTAAGTGTTCTTCAACTAATATATTTTTCTTTGATCTGTTTTGCCTTTCCCTGTTTCAAGACTACATTAGCTTAAATATATTTGGTTTCTAATAAATCTTGATATTTCAAAGAGGAAGATCCTCCAAACTTTCCCTTCTCCAGGAGCCTTTGGTCACTCCTGGTACTTATAATTGCCTATAAATTTTACAAAAATTGTGCTGAAAACATTATAACAATTTCATAGAACCTACAGAACACTGTATATGTTATCCGTTTATTTATGTCTTTTTTTAATGTTTATCTACTTATTTTTGAGGGAGAGAATACAAGCAGGGAAAGGGCAGGGAGAGATGGGGCCAGAGAGAGGGGGAGACAGAGAATTCCAAGCAGGTTCCAAGTTGTCAGGACAGAGCCAGACACTGGGCTCAGACTCCTGAATGATGAGATCATGACCTGAGCTGAAACCCAGAACTGAACACTTAACTGACTGATCCACCCAGGCACCCCTGTAATGTGAAAAATATTTTCATTTTGATGTAATCTCAATAGTTTATTTTTACTTTTGTTTTCCTTGTCTTAGGAGACATACCTAGCTAGAAACATTACTGTGGGTGATGTCAGAAATTATTGCCTTTGTTCTCTTCTACGATTTTTATGGTTTTAGGTCTCACGTTAAGGTCTTTAACACATTTTGAGTTTATTTCTGTATATGATGTTAGAAAGTAGTCTGGTTTCATTCTTTTCCATGTGTTTGTCAAGTTTTCCCAGCACCATTTATTCAAGAGACTGTCTAGTATATTGTATATTCTTGCCTCCTTTGTCATAGACTCCGTTTTGTTTTCCTTTTATCTTTGGGTCTGTTTTCAGACTTCAAGCTGTATTACAAAGCTGTAATCATCAAGACATATGGTACTGGTACAAGAACTCCATTGCTCAGACCAATGGAACAGAAGAGAGAACTCAGAAATGGTCCCACAAACATATGGCCAACTACCCTTTGACAAAGCAGGAAAGAACATTCAATGGAATGACAGTCTCTTCAGCAAGTAGTGCTGGGAAAACTGGACACTGACATGCAGATAAATGAACCTGGACTATTTTCTTACACCATACACAAAAATAAACTCAAAATGGATGAAAGACCTAAATGTAAGATAGGAAGCCATCAAAATCCTCGAGGAGAAGCAGGCAAAAACCTCTGACCTTGGCTACAGCAACTTCTTACTCAAAATGTCTCCAGAGGCAAAGGAAACAAAAGCAAAAATGAATTATTGGAATCTCATCAAAATAAAAAGCTTCTGTGCAGCGAAGGAAGCAATCAGCAAGACTAAAGGCAACCAATGGAATGCGAGAAGATATTTGCAAATGACATATCTGATCTTTGGGTCTGTTTTTGTGCTAGTACTGTGCTGTTTTGACTACTACAGCTGTGTAGTAGATCTTGAAATCTGGGCTTGTGATAGCTCTAGCTTTGTTCCTTCTTAAGACTGCTTGGTTGTTTGGGGTCTTTTGTGGTTCCATATAAATGTTATTCTTATTCTGTGAAAAATGCTATTAGTATTTTGACAGGGATTGCATTGAATCTGTAGATTGCTTTGGGTAATAAGGACATTTTGACAACATTCTTCCTATCTATGAGCACAGTGTATCTTTCCATTTGCATCCTACTCAATATCTTTCATCAGTGTTTTTTATTTTTTAGAGTACAGGTCTTTCATCTCCTTTGTTAACTTTATTCCTATGTATTTTATTATTTTGATGCACTTGTAAATAGAATTATTTTCTTTCTTTGGTACTTCATTACTAGTATGTAGAAATGATACTGATTTCTGGGTATTAATTTTGTATCCCACAACTTTACTGAGTTCATTTGTATATATTTAATAGTTTTTTTGTTAGAGTCCTTCGGGTTTTCTATATAGAGTATCATGTCATCTGCAAATAATGAAAGTTTTTCTTCTTTCTTGTCTGATTGCTGTTGCTAGGACTTCCAGGAATATGGAATAAAAGTGATGAGAGTGGACATCTTTGTTTTGTTCCCGATCATGGAGGAAAAGCTGTCAGTTTTTCACCATTAAGGATATTGTTAAATCTGGGATTTTTCATATATTATTTCATATAATAAACATATTTATTATGTTGAGGTATGTTTCCTCTAAACCTACTTAGTTGAGAGTTTTTATCATGAACAGGTATTGAATTTGTCAAGTGGTTTTTCTACATGTATTCAGGTGATCTTTTGATTTTTGTCTGTTTTGTTGATGTGATGTATCATGTTGATTGATTTGTGAATATTGAACCATCCTTGTATCCCTGAAATAAATCCTACTGGATTATGATAAAAGATACTTCAAATGCATTGTTGAATGTGATTCTAATTTTTGTTGAGGATTTTTCCATCTATATTTATCAGTGATATTGAACTATAGTTCTCTTTTTATGGTGTCTTCGTCTGGTTTCTGTATTAGGGTGATGCTGGTCTTGTAGAATGTATTTCGAAGCTTCCCTTCCTCTTACATTTTTTTGGAATAGTTTGAGAGTGATAAATATTAACTCTTTAAATATTTGGTAGAATTTATCTATGAATCTATTTGGTCCTGGACTTTCATCTTTCGGTATTTTTTAAATTACTGATTTAATCTCATTACTAATAATCGATATGTTCAGATTTTCTATTTCTTCCTGATATAGTTTTGGAAGATTGTTGATAGGAATTTTTTTTTCATTTTTCTAGGTTGTCCTGTTTGTTGGCATATATTTTTGTAGTATTATAATCTTTTGTATTTCTTTGTGCTGGTTATTACTTCTTTCTGATTTTATTTATTTGGCACTTTTTTTCTCTTACTGAGTTTTGCTCAGAGTTATCACTTTTTATATTTTCAAAGAATCAGCTTCTGGTTTCATTATATATATATTATATTTAGTCTCTATGTCATTTATTTTTACTCTAAACTTTCTTATTTCCTCCTCACCGTGGGCTTTGTTTTTCCTCCTTTTCTAGGTGTAAGGTTATATTGTTTGTTTGAGCTTTTTCTTGTTTCTTGCAGGCCTGTATTGCTATATATTTTCCTCTTAGAAATGCTTTTGCTGCATCTCAAATATTTTAGACTGTTTTGTTTTCATTTTATTTGTCATCATGTACATTTTTATTTCTTTGATGTCTTTGTTGATCTGTTTGTTTAGCAGTATGTTGTATAGTCTTCATGTGTTTGTGGGGTTTTTTGCCTCCATTTATTTCTTGTATTTCGTTTTTAGTTTTATACTGCTGTGGTTAGGAAAGATGCATGGAATGCTTTCAGTCTCCTTAAATTTATTGAAACTTGTTTTGTGGCCTAACATGTGATCTATTCCAGAGAATGTTCCACATGCACTTGAAAAGAATATGTATTCTGTTGTTTTTGGAAGGACTATTCTGTATATACCTTTTAGGCTCATTTGGTCTAATGTGTCATTCAAAGACACTGTTTCCATATAGATTTTGTTTTCTTATTGATGATCTATGCATTGATGTAAATGAGGTATGAAATTCCCCTTGCTATTATTGTGTTCTCATCACGTTGTGTCTTTATATCCATTAATATTTGCTCTGTGTATTTAGGTGCTTCAATATTGGGAGTATAAGTATATATAATTATTATATTTTCTTATTAGATTGATCACTTAATCATTATGTATTCTTTTTCTCTGCAATCGTCTTTGCTTTAAAGTCTATTTTGTCTGTTATGAATATCACTACCCCAGCATTTAAAAAAATTTTGTTTCCATTTTCATGGTAAATATTTTTTCATTCCTTCATTTTCTGTCTGTGTCTTTAGGTCTGAGATGAGTCTCTCACAGGCAGCATATAAATGAGTCTCTTTTTTTAAAAATTTATTCATTCTGCAACCCTATAGCTTCTGATTGGAGCATTTAGGCCATTTGCATTTAAAGTAATTATTAATAGTTATGTACTGATTGCCATTTTGTTAATTGTTTTCTGGTTGATTCTGTAGTTCCTCTTTGTTCCTTTTTTCTTCTCTGCTCTTTCTTTGTGAGTGATGAGTTTCTATAGTGTTATGTTTGGATTTCTTTTTATTTTATCTTTTTCTATGTGTGTATTATAGGTTTTGGGTTTGCGGTTACTATGAGGTTCATATATAACACTCTAAGTTAATACTTAGGGTGTATCAAATGTATTAAGACAATGATTATTAAGTTCAAACACATTCTAAAATCAAACAAAAAACTTGTTTTTACTCTATCTCCACATTTTATGTATATGATGTCATATTTTACATCTTTTTATTCATAATTTCCCTACATCTATTTATGACCATTTCTGTACCATTTATAAAAGTCTTTTTAACATCTCTTTTAAGCTTGGTTTAGTGACGATAAACTCCTTTAACATTTGCTTGTCTGGGAAAATCTTTCTTTCTCCTTTACTCTCTCTTTAATCTTTGATCTTTTAATTATCAAGGGCCAAGTGTGGAGTTCCTTGGGTTCATCTCCCTGGAACGCCTTACTTCTTGAAACGATATCTATTTCTTTTCCTAGCTTCGAGAAGTTTTCAGTTATTATATTTCAAAAGGGTTTCTGTCCCCTTCTCTCAATCTTTTTATTCTGTGACTCACATAATATAAATGATGTTGTCCAAAAGAACCCTTAACCTATCCTCATTTTTAAAAATTCTTTTCTCCTTTTGCTGTTCAGTGTTTACGATTTCCATTCTTCCGAATCACTGACATCTTTTGCATCTCTAATTTACCGTTGATTCCCTTGAGTATAATTTTTATTTTAGTTATTGTATTTTCCAACTCTGATTAGTATTTTTCTTTCTTTCTCTTTATTGAAGGTCTCACTGAGCTCTCCTCTCTCCAGCTAGATGAGCAATTTTATGATCATTACTTTAAGTTCTTTGTCAGGTATATAGCTTATCTCTTTCATTTAGTTCTTTTCTGAGGTTTTGTCTTGTTCTTTCCTTTGGAGCATATTCCTTTCTGTCTTACCATTCTGCTTGACTTTCTGTGTTTGTTCATATGGATTAGATAAAACAGCAACTTCTCCCAAACTTAAAGGAATGATCTTGTGGATAGTCATCCCCTATGTGTGTGTGGTGACTTTCACTGGCTGGATGAAGCTTTGCCTGGTGTAGACTGTGGGTGCTGGGGCTCTCCACATAGTGGGCACCCTGCAGGACACCTAAAGCTGAAGGTAGGCACAGGCTGGTGTGGTCCCTGAGCTTTGCATATAGCAGGTTCCCTGGCAGAATAGCTAAGGCTGAAGTAGATGTAAGCTGGGGTGTCCTGAGGTTCAACACACAGAGGTCATCTTGGCAGGATAGCTGACAGAGTGCATATTATTTAGGTTGTCCTGGGGCTTCCTACACAGAGGGTTCCCTGACAGAGTGACTAGAACTGAGGTGGGCTGCAGGCTAGAGGTCTCAGGGCTTTCTTCACAGTGGGCCTTTCTGAAGTGGGTGCAAGCCAGGGGCTCCCTGGGCCCCCAGGACTGGCAAAATAGCTAAAGCTGCAGTTGATGCAAGTCAGGTTGTCCCAAAGTCCTCCATGCAGGAGCACCCTAGCAGGGCAATTAGAGATGAGGTGGTGTGTGTGGCCTGGGAGGCCACTTTCTGTGTAGAGAGTGTCCTGACAGGATAGCTGAAGTTGAAGTGAGTGCAAGTCTGGATGTCCTAGAGGTCCGTGCACAGAGGGCACCTTGGCACAATAGCTGAAGCTGAGGTGAGTATAAACCCAGGTGTCTCACGACTCTCTATACAGAGGATTCCCCAGGAAGAGTTGCTGGAAACAAGGGAGAGTACAGATCAGGAGTGTCCTGGGGTAATCCACACAGGGGACGCTCTAGCAGGACAGCTAAAGCAAAAGAGAGTGCAGGGCAGGGTTTCCTGGGACTCTCCACACCGAAGCTGACGCTGAAGTAGATACAACCCAGCGTGTCTGAGGGTGTTCACTGCAAGGGTTGCCCTGGGTGAGTGACTAGAACCAAGGCCAGTGTGGGCAGGAATGTTTTGGGGCATTGCATGCATGGGGGTGTGGGATTGCCGGGTTTGAAGCAGACATCAGCCAGGAGGTTACAGAGTGCTCTCTCTGTGCTGGCGGTGCCCTAGTGAGTTATCTGAAGTTGAAGTGGTATGGGCCCAGAGTGTCCTAGGGTGTTTCATGCCTGTGTCACCTTGGCACAAAGGCTGGAACCATAGGGAGCATTACTCAGGGTTGTCTTGGTATGAATTGCTCTGTGGCCACTGTGGTGGACCCAAGGCTCACTGTGGTGGCAGGCCAGTTCCCAGCCCTTGCACTGGTCTGTGCTTTCAAGGTGGAGGGGGAGCATATACTGAATTGTTCTCCAGTCCCTCTGACCCAGAGAGCATTCCAGCAGCTCCTTCGTGGTCTAGTGGAGTTCTAAGGCTGAATCTTTTATAAATTAGTTGCTCTTTTTAACCAGACTTTTTTTTCCCCCTCTGTGTGCAAGGACAGACAAATCTACTTCTGATCGGTCCCCTCCCTACTACATTTCACAGAGTCAGCAGTAGGGATTCCTTTCCTCCCTGTGTCTCTCTTCCTATTCTCATTTGCTATTCTATCTTTTGTGGTTCAGAAACTCTTTAGTCACTCCATTCTTTTTCAGGGAAAATTGCTTTATAAATAGATGTAACTTAGCTTATTAGATGACATATTTTAATTACCATTGCAAATAAGGTCTGATGTATTCTTTTTCAATGTGTTTTCTCAATATTTTAGTTTTCAAAAAATGCATTTAATGTTTTTAAAAATTGTCTTTAATATTTGTTTATTTTTGAGAGAGACAGGGAGGCAGAGGGAGACACAGAATCTGAAGCAGCCTTCAGGCTCTGAGCTGTCAGCACAGAGCCTGAAGCAGGGTTTGAACCCACAAGGCTTGAGATGATGACCTGAGCTTAAGTTTGACACCCAACCGACTGAGCTACCCAGGTGCCCTCCAAAATATTTTTATGTTAATATTACATTCAGAAATGTTCTTAACTTTTCATTGTAATAATTGTGATTATTATTTTGGAAGTTTTATGCATTCATATCATCCCTGATGGTGGCAATTTTACTTGATTTTTCTTGTCTTAGTTCATTGGGTAGATCTTCCAGTACAGTCTGAAGATATAACTGTGATAGAAATCATTCTTGTGTTGACTGTGATTTTTATTTTAAAATGAAAATATTTTACCTGTAAATTCTCTTTATTAAAGGTATTTCTGGTTAGCTAATAGTTCTTTTCTAGAATATATTTTTAATTAGTAAGTTGATATGTCTGCATTTAATTATTTCCTTTAGACTTTTTTATCTATTTTTTCATTTCTCCTAGACAGTTAATGTAATTATCACATTTACAGATTTTTCAGTGATAGACCACCTTTACAATTGGGATAAACCAGCATGGTCATGCTGTAGCACTTTTTAAGAAACATTTTTTTTTAAAAACATTTTTGAGAGAGAGAGAGAGACAGCACAATGGAAGGAGGAGGACAGAGGATCTGAAGTGGGCTCTGCCCTGACAGCTACAAGTTGGACATGGGCATGAACTCATGAACCAAGAAATCATGACCTGAGCCAAAGTTGGACACTCAACCAGCTGAGCCACCCAGGTGCCATAGCACCTTTTTATGCACTACCAGATTAAATTAGCTAATACACAAAGATTTTTATATCTATATTTAATAGGTGAATTGGCCTATACTTTAACTTTCTTATTATATCCTTGTCTAAAATTCATAACTGGATTATACCAGTTCATAGAATGAGTTGGACAGTAAGTCTTTTTAAAAAATTCTTCATAAGAATTTATGATTTAAATAATCTTTTTTTAAAGTTACCAAAAATTACTTGGAAAATATTGTCATTTTAGAAATTACTATTTGGAACATTAAAAAAAAAAAAACAATTCAGTGGATTTATTTATTTGATTCAGGCATGCTTTAGCATATTTTTCCCTAATTCAGTTCAGTTCATTTTTAAGAATTTGTCCATTTATTCTGACTGCTTTCACTTTTCACTGCATCTATCAAAGTGTGCTCTATAAAGATAAAGAGATGTGTATGTATGTATACATACACACACATACATACTCCTTTCTTAGTATTTAAATTTCAATGATTCTATTTTGTTCTATTAGGTACTTAGAAGAGATTAATTTATAAGTATATGCATTTGTATTATTTAGGAATTTTATCACTGGGTGACTTTACATTTTATTTATGATATAATTGATAATGTCTTTTTAAATTTTTTTATTGAAAAAATTTTCAACGTTTATTTTTGAGAGACAAAGTATGAGTTGGGGAAGAGCAGAGAGGGAGACAGAGAACGCTACAGGCGCTGAGCTGTCAGCATAGAGCCTGACATGGAAGTCAGACTCATGAACTGCAAGATCGTGACCAAGCGGAAGTCAGATGCTCCACTGACTGAGCCACCCAGGCACCTCAATAATGACTTTTAAAATTTTTCTTAGTATCTCATTCCTAACTTATAATGTGACCAATATTTGGTCCTTGTTTTTATAAGAATGAACATTCTGAGGACCTGAGTGGCTCATTTCAGTTGATTATCCCACTCTTGATTTTACCTCAGGTCATGATCTCATGGTTGTGAGTGAGATCTAGCCCCATGTCAGGCTTGTGCTGTGTGTAGAGCCTGCTTGAGATTCTTTCTCTCTCTCTCTCTCTCTCTCTCTCTCTCTCTCTGTCTCTCTCCCTACCCTACTCTCCCCAGGTTGCACACGTTCTCTCTCTCTCAGAATAAAATAAATCTTTAAAAAAAAGAAAGAATGAACATTTTCCATTTGTTGGTTTTAGAATGCTGTAGATGTCCTTTAATCTAGTTTGGTAATCCTTTGGTTCAAAGAATTTTGTTGTTTTCGTCGTCGTCGTCCTCTCAGATTTTGAGAGTGGATGTTGAAATATCCCATTATAATAGTGCTTGGCAATATTTCCCTGCAGTTCTATCAACTTTTTTAAAGTTTTTAATTCCAGTTAACATATAGTGTTATATTAATTTCAGGAGTACAATACAGTAATTCAGTTTTTCATACATTTCCCTGTGCTCATCACAAGTATACTTCTTAATCACCATCGCTATTTAACGCATCCCACTACCCACCTCCCCTTCAGTATCTTTTAGTTTGTTCTCTATAGTTATAATTCTATTTCTTGATTTGTTTTTCTCTGTGTCTCTCTTAATTTCCACCCTTAGTTTGTTTTTATTTCTTTAATTCCACCTGTGAATGAAATCATATGGTATTTGTCTTGCTCTGACTGATTTTGCTTAGGATTATACTATCTAGCTCCATTCATGACCTTGCAAATGACAAGATATCATTCTTTGTTATAGCCGAATTATACTCAGGGTGTGTGTGTGTGTGTGTGTGTGTGTGAGAGAGAGAGAGAGAGAGAGAGAGAGAAGGTATCACATCTTCTTTATCCATTCATCAATTGATGGAACCTCCATATGGTTTTCCACAGTGACTACACCGTTTTGCATTCCCACCAACAGAGAGGAGTGTTCCTTTTTCTCCACAACCTTACCTGTTTTTTCTTATGGTTTTGTTTTAGCCATTCTGAGAAATGTGAGGTGTTATCTCATTGTGGTTTTGATTTGTATTTCCCTGATGATGAATGATGTTGAGCATATTTTCATGTGTTTGTTGGGCATCTGTATGTCTTCTTTGGAGAAATGTCTGTTCATTTCTTCTGCCCATTTTAAAATTAGATTATNGGGGATAGGCATGGAGGAGGGCACTTGTGGGGATGAGCACTGAGTGTTACGTGGAAACTAATTTGACAATACACTATTGGTAAAAAATAAATAAATAAAATAAAATAAATAAAATTAGATTATTGCATTTTTTTTGATGTTGAGTTGTTTAAGTTCTTTATATATATTTGATTCCAATCCTTTATCAGATATGTCATTTGCAAATATCTTCACCCATTCCATAGGTTGCCTTTTTGGTTGGTTGATTGTTTCCTTTGCTGTGCAGAAGCTTTTTATTTTGATGTTATCCCAATAGTTTGTTTGCTTTTGTTTCCCATGCTTCAGGAGATATATCTAGAAAGATGTTGGCTATGGCTGATGTCAAAGAATTTGCTGCCTATGTTAACTTCTTAAGATTTTTATGATTTTGTGTCTCACATTTAGGTCTTTAATCCATTTTTAATTTATTTTGGGGTATGGTGTAAGAAAGTGGTCCAATTTCATTCATTTGAATGTAGCTGTCCAGTTTTCCCAGCAGTATTTGTTGAAGGGACTTTTTGCCACTGTATATTCTTTCCAGCTTTGTTGAAGATGAATTCTTCATGAATTCACCATGTAGTTTTTTGGTTTATTTCTGGATTTTATATTCTGATCTAAGTGTGTATTTTTGTGTCTGTACCATACTGTTGAATACTACAGCTTTGAAATATAACTTGAAGTCTGGAATTATGATGCCTCCACCTACACTTTCTTTTTCAAGGTTGCTTTGGCTCTTGAGGGTCTTTTGTGGTTCTATACAAATTTTAGGATTGTTTGTTCTAGTTCTGTGAAAAATTTGGTATTTTGATAGGTATTGCATTAAGTCTGTAGATTGTTTTGGGTAGACATTTGAACAATATTTTTCTAATCCTTGAACGTGGACTGGCTTTTCATTTGTTTATGTGGTCTTCAATTACTTTTGTCGGTGTTGTATAGTTTTAAAAGTACAGGTCTCTCATCTCTTTGTCAGGTTTATTCCTAGGTATATTATTATTTTGGGACTTACATCAACTTTGCCTTTTGAATTTTGAGGCCATTGAAGCAGAAGGTGCTGGTTGCCTTCCAAAATCGGTTCTCTACTACTGCCATGGTAGTGACACCTATACATATTGCCATTTCCAGCCCCTTTGTATCTCCACGTGATGTCATCACCAGATATGCTTAATGAGTAATGAAATATAAGCAGTGTAACCTATTTTTGAAAATCTTTAGATGGCACTTGGCAGAGACTTGTGCCCTCTTATTTGTCCCTTCTCTAACTTGACATGGGACACAAATGTTACCTTCTTGAATGATGAGCATGAAGATTATACCTGTGTGTGACTGAGGGAGGAGGTAAAAGATATCTAGTCCTTGAAGAATTTGAAGTGCAAAAATTTCATACCAGTGCTAGATAATTGGCTGCTGAACCTTAAATTCACTAGAAGAAAATAAATTACTTCAGGCATTGCTGTATTAAATTTGAGGACACCTGTGGCTCAGTCTTAACTTAAAACTATTTAATTAGGTGTAAACAAATACACAGTTGCTATATCATCCTGGTTAATGGTTAATTGAACAGCTATCATTCTGTAGTGACCTTCACAATATGAAGGTAGAATTTAGGGATGGAGATAGATACATTTATCTAACTATCTATATATATAGATATTGGTAGATATATCTATCTCCATCCCTAAATTCTACATTTTGGATCTTAAAACATCTATTCCTGTTTCTGGTTTTAACCTTTATTTTTGAAAATTTGGGGGCCTTAAATTTTACATATGTTTCTTACAAACCACATATTAAATATTGTGTGAAATTTTTTCATTTAGTTTTTCTGTTTTTTGTTTAACTGACAAGTTTAGTCCTTTTGATGATTGATACATTTTGACTTAATTTTAGTGTTTTATGTTTGCCACTTTATTAATGAATTTTTTTCCTCCCTTCTTTTTTTTTACATATCAGTTGAAAATGTTTCTTTTTCCATATCTTTCATTGATTTTTCACCTTGTCAGATCTTGAAGTTTTAGGTTTTGGCTGTCATTTTCTATGCACCTTCCATATGGATCCTCTGAATGATTGAAATGCCTTAGGACTCTTTTACTTTGTAAACTATAATCTGTTTTACAGATCATTTTGTTTGTGATTTTACTTATTTCAGCCAAATATAGTTGATATTATTATTATTGCTACTGTTAATATTGTAAAATATTATTGCTACTGTTATCATAAAAGATATATAGATACCTCTTATTTAGATATTAATACATTTATGGCTTTTTGGTGTGTGTGTGTGTGTGTGTGTGTGTGTGTGTGTGTGTGTGTGCGTTTGGTTGAATAACAGAAATTTGTCTGTTTTGGAAGCTAGAAATCCAAAATAAAGTTGTACCTAGGGTTGATTCATTCTGAGGGCTATTACAGTGTCCTTGATATGCATATGGTATCTTCACTTTCATGGCTTCTTTCCTATATTTTCACATCATCTTTCCCATACTTTTTAAAACTATTTGTGATAAAGTTAACTCCCATTCATTGGAAAATGTCATTATTTTACTTTCATTATTAATAGTTTTGTTATTCAAGAATACTTAGGATGATGGTTATTTTTCTTGTTTAGAAGATATTAGTTCACTGTCTTCTAGCTATCGCTGTTAAATCTGTAGTTATCCTATTGGTCTATCATGTCATTATTATTGCTGGTTTTAAGCTCCTACCTTTATGTTCTTTTTATCAATAGTCTCTTACAATTTTATTATAACTTATTTATATTTTTTCACCCATATTATGGATTCTATTTCTATTAATCTATCTCTGAATAGTTTTGGAATTCCATTTGAAATATTTTTGAGGACAATAAGTTTTAGTCAATATTACTGGAATTTCAATATTACCACAAATATCCCAAATTCAATATTGTGATAAATTTCTACTCAAAAACTCTGAGGCCCATTGATTCTAGGTAAAAGGAAATCTATGTGGCATTTAAAAATGTATTTTTGTAAAATAATAAAAATCATTTTGGGAAGAACAAAGATGGTTATGCAAAAGAATATTTTTTCTTATTCTCCTAAGTTAAAAATTGGTGATCTTTCTCTCAAGATTACAGTTTTGCTAGGCCATCTTACTTAGATAGTGAGGTAAAGGGGAAAAATGTTATAAAATGAAAAGAGATGTCTTCTCTTCTCATGATCCTGAATAGGGGGTTACATTACTCTGGCTTATTACTCTTACCTGATCTTCTCCTTAGGGGGGAAAAAAAGGCATATGGAGAAGCAAGTAATGTAAATATTTTAAATTGTAAAATATTCATAGACTTGAAGCTCAAATTTCACCTTGAAAATAACAACACCCCCATTTACTCCATTTAAAATCATTGTCTTAAAATTCTAGTACCAGTTCATTTATTCATTCTGGAAATGTTTATTAAACTAATAATGTAGGTTTTTAATCTATGGTTCTTCTCTTGAACTTTTCTTGACACTGGCTGAAAAAAAAAATGAACCAAAACTATGATGGAGAATCACCTTAAATTAAGGAGGAAAAATAAATGATAATTTTATCATCAGTCTATAATATAGTTATTTTTAAAAAGTATAGTGCGGGAAATTGTTGAAAACTATTATTTAAATGTATCCAATATCCTTAAGCTCTCATATATTTAGATCCTATTTAGAAGACAAAATTAGGATAATAAAATTCAGTGTCGTCCTTGAAATATTGATCTTATAGTTGTAAATTACTGCAAAGTTAACCTTTATCCACAGTCATGTTGGCTACTGCTTATAGGTTCATGTCCTGCTGCATTTCTATTGTACTGAGTTTAGAAATAACCCAACTTCCTACTGCAAATCTTTTATAATGAGAGCAGTTTTAATCCCAGCCTCTCACTGTCAGCTGTTCTTACTGAGAATCTGTTTCATTAATAATATTTTAGCTTACTCTTTTTAAAAGTTATACCTATTTCATATTTTTAGATACCTTTGATATTTAGAAGGATTGCAGTAAGCAAAGCAATGGTTCATAATCCACTTCTCTCCATTAAAGATTATAAACTATCATGGTTGAAGATATCTTATGATCCTATGTATTAATATTTTTAAGCTAAAGTTAATTATATAAAGTAACTCAGCAGATAGTGTAAAAGCACTTACTACCTATTACTTTTTATTCAGGATACCAGAGTTTAACACAGAGGTAAACATATCTATTACAATTATTTTTATTTTAAAATTAAGATTTTTGTTTTAAAATTAAGATCTAGTGGTGCCTGAGTGGCCCAGTCGGTTAAGCATCCAACTCTTGATTTTGGCTCAGAGCATGATCTATCTCACAGTCATGAGATTGAGCCCCATATGGGGCTCTTTACTGGGTGTGGAGCCTGCTTAAAATTCTCTCTCTTCCTTGCCCTTCGACCCTCCCCCACTAATGCTTTTTAAAAAAAAAATTTAATGTCTATTTTTGGGAGAGAGAGAGCACAAGCAGGAGAAGGGCAGAGAGAAAGGGAAACACAGAATCCAAAGCAGAATTCAGGCTCTGAGCTGCCAGCAAACCCAGACAGCTGTGAGATCATGACCTGAGCTGAAGTTGGATGCTTAACCAACTGAACCACCCAGGTACCTTGCTACTTACACTCTTTTTTTTTAACATAATTTATTGTCAAGTTGGTTTCCATGTCACTTACATTCTTAAATAGATAAAAGAAAAGTAAATAAATAAATGTGTAGGGCCATAAAATTAATTTTTTAAGAATCTACAGCATCTTGAAGTTTACAATCTAAGACACAAACATAACAATATATCAAGATTGGATTTGGAAAAAATAAGGAAGATAAGAAAAGCAAAATTGCCCTAAGGGAAAAGTATGCAGTAGTGAAGAAAGTTCTTGCTCTGGTTTAATGAGAAGAACTTCTCACTTCCGAATATAGGTTTTAGAATTAGACCGCTTCAGGTTTAAATAACAACTCATCTTAAAATGCATTTGAGCAAATTTCTGCTGCTTTTTTTTTTCCAAGTTTCCACCCCCTTTCCCTGCACAAGACTTGCACCTGCTTTCCAAGATTTTCCTTTTGTGATATGTGGTACCTATCATGGGTACATGGCTCAGCTGGCACATGTGTCAGTTACTTCCCAAGATTTCATCTACACAGCCACCCCCCACAACATTTTCATATGAGATGAATATTTTAGAGACTCACAAATTGGAGTAATAAGTTAAAAATGGGTGAAAAAAAAACAGTAAGCCATCCTAGGGCAATCTTAGTTTCCTTTTATGTCGCAGAAAAAATTAGGGATAATCTTCATTATATGTAAAAGTAGGACTTATCTTTCCAAAAATCAAGTCTTTAAGGAAATACTTGGATTCAAATGAAAGTATCTCACTTCACAGAAGCTCAGGGCTATCCTTTCACTCAGGCTGTATTATGTAAGGGGTCACATAGGCTTGATTTGGAATCACAGATCTAGAACCTGTGGAATCCTTTGTTCTGTATGGTAAATTATGGAAGTAATACCTAAATCACAAGATCATTATGGAGATTAAGTTAGAAATTACATATACTATGCCGGGGAATCAGAAACAATGAAATTGTGCTAACAGGTATTAGTGTTTATTAATTAAAGGCAGATAGAGAGGTTTGCTTATATATGGAAGTGGCCTTAAAAGATTTATTTTCATGTTTTATAATAGCTAGAATTAAAACCAAATTAGAATTATTGATTTTCATGTTTAGAATATTTTACTCTTTGTTTAGAGAAAATATTATCAGAGTTGTGTTTATTTTTATTTTTTTAAATGTTTTATTTATTTTTGAGAAAGAGATAGAGACAGCGTGGGCAGGGGAAGATCAGAGAGAGAGGAAGACACAGAATCTGAAGACCGGCTCTGAGCTAGCTGTCATCACAAAGCCCGATGTGGGGCTTGAACCCATGAACCATGAGATCATGACCTGAGCTGAAGTCAGATGCTTAACCAACTGAGCCACCCAGGCGCCCCCAGAGTTGTGTTTAAATATACAAAGAGATGTGTATTTTATGTATGAAATTTACACTATGCGTGATTCTTTACAAAATACATTTCATTATTTCACTACTTTTTAAAGATGAATTAATAGTTTCATAATTTACAACAACTAGAAACTACATAGTAACAAAAGCTAATATTTAGTGAATGCCCACTATGCTTACCTGTTCAAAATGCTATATACATATGGTTTATTTTTTATTTAATTTTTTTTATTTTAATTCTGGTGTAGTTAACATACAGTGTTATATTAGTTTCAGGTATAGAACATAGTGATTCATCAGTTCCATATATTACTCAGTGTTTGTCAAGATAAGTGTAGTCTCAGTCTCCATCTATTTCACAAATCTCCCTGCCGCCTACTCTCTGGTAACACTTTATTTTCCATTCTGTTTGTCTCTCTGACTCTCTTTTTATGTTTATTCATTTGTTTCTTTTTTTTTTTTACATTTATTTATTATTGAAAAACAGAGAGACAACATGAGCAGGGGAGGGTTGGAGAGAAGGGGAAACACAGGATCTGAAGCAGGCTCCAGGCTCTGAGCTGTCAGCACAGAGCCCGACACGGGGCTTGAACCCACAAACCCTGAGATCATGACCTCAGCTGAAATCGGAGCTTTACCAACTGAACCACCCAGGCATCCCAATGTTTCTTAAATCCCATGTATGAGTGAAATCATTTGGTATTTATTTTACTTAGCATTATATGCTTTTAAGAAAATTTTAATATAATTTATTGTCAAGTTAGTTTCCATATAACACCCATGGTCTTCCCAACAAGTGCCCTCCTCAGTAACCATCACCCATTTCTCCCTCTTCCCATCCCATCAGCATAATACTCTTTAGATACATCCGTGTTTTGAAATGGTAAGATTTCATTCTTTTTTTAATGGCCAAATAATATTCCAGTGTATACGTGTGGGGGGGGGAATGTGCATAGTTTATATATACACACACATTCGTGTGTATGGTTTTGGATATGTATTCCATAATTTGGCCATTGCAAATAATGCTGCAAAAAAACATATGTGTTCATATACCTCTTCATATTTGTGTTTTTGTATTTTTTGGGATAAATACCCAATAGTATAATTCCTGGATCATAGAGTAGTTCTATTTTAATTTTTTGAGCAACCTTCATACTGTCTTCCACAATGGCTATGCCAGTTTGCATTCCCACCAACAGTGATGAGTGTTCCTTTTTCTTCACACCCTTGCCAACACCTGTTGTTTCTTGTGTTTTTGTGTTTTTTCATTCTGAGAGGTGTGAGGTGACACCTCATTGTGGTTTTGATTTGCATTTCCCTGATGAATGATATTGAGGAACTTTTCATGTGTCTGTTGAACATCTATATGGGTTCCTTAGAGAAATGTCTGTTCATATCTTCTGTCATTTTCAAATTGAATTATTTGGGGGTTTTTGGCATTGAATTGTGTAAGTTCTTTGTATATTCTTGATACTTACTCTTTATTGGATATTTCATTTGCAAACATCTTCTTCCAGTATGTAGTTTGCCTTTTAGTTTTCTTGGATGTTTCTCTCACTGTGCAGAAGCTTTTTATTTTATTATTTTTTAATGCTTTTTTTTAATTTTTGAGAGAGAGAGAATAAGTGAGCACGAGTGGAGGAAGGTCATAGAGAGAGTAGAAGTAGGCTCCTGGCTCTGAGCTATCAGCACAGAGCCCAACATGGGGCTCAACTTTACTAGCCTTGAGATCATGACCTGAGCCAGTTGGATGCTTAACTGACTGAGCCACCCAGATGAGCCAGGAGGTTTTATTTTGATGTAGTCCCAATAGTTTATATTTGCTTTTGTTTCCCATGCTCCAGGAGACATATCTAAATGTTGCTACAGACAATGTCAGATAAATTATTGCCTATGTTTTCTTCTAGGATTATTATGGTTTCAGGTATCACCTTTAGGTCTTTAATCCATTTTGATTTTATTTTTGTGTATGGAGTAAGAAAGTGGTCCAATTTCATTCTTTTGAATGTAGCTATCCAGTTTTCCCAACACTATTTGTTGAAAAAATTATCTTTTTCCATTTGTATGTTCTTTCCAATTTGTCAAAGATTAGTTGACCATATAATTGTGTTTTTATTTCTTGGCTTTGTGTTCTGCTCTATTAACCTGTGTGTGTATTTTTGTGGCAGCACCATACTATTTTGACCACTACAGCTTTGTAATAAAACTTAAGTCTGTAATTATGATGCCTACAGCTTTACTTTTCTTTTTCAAGGTTGTTTTGTCTACTTAGGGTATTTTGTGGTTCCATACAAATTTTAGAATTGTTCTAGCTCTGTGAAAAATACTGTTGGTATCTTGATAGGGATTGCATTAAACTTGAATCACCTTGAATAGTATAGACCTTTGAACAATATTTGTTCTTCCAATCCATGAGCATGGGATGTCTTTCCATTTATTTGTGCCCTCTCTCTTTCATCAATGTTTTACAGTTTTCAGAGTACAGGTCTTTCACTTCTTTGATTGTTTATTCCTAGATGTTTTTATTGTTTGGTGTAATTGTAAATGGGATTTTTTGTGTTAATTCCACTTTCTTCTGCTTCATTATTAGTGTATAGGAATGTAACAGATTTGTGCATATTGATTTTATATACTGCGACTTTACTAAATTCATTTATTTAGTGGCTTTTTGGAGTATTTTGGGTTTTTTATGCCAAATATCATGTCATTTTCAATTAGTGAGTGTTTTACTTCTTCCTTAAAAATTTCGATGCCTTTTATTTATTTTTTGTTGGTTTTGATTTCTAATTGTTGTGGCTAAGATTCCCAGTACTGTGTTGAATAAAAGTGGTGAGAGTGAACATTCTTGTCTTGTTCCTGACCTTAGCAAAAAGGCTCTCCATTTTTCCCCATGGATTATAGTATTAGTTGTAGGTCTTTTTATATAAAGTCTTCATTATGAGATATCCTTCTTTATTTAATAACCTGCTTTATTGCGGCTTTTATCATGAATGGATGTTGTACTTTGTCAAATTCTTTTTCTGCCTCTATTGAAATGATCATATGGTTTTATTTTTTCTCTTATTGATGTGTTGATTGCTTCGTGAATATTGAACCACCCTTGCATCCTGGGAATAAATTCCACTTGATCAGTATAGGATTTTTTTTAAATGTATCATTGGATCCGATTCGGTAGTATTTTGTTCAGTTATTTTGCATCTGGGTTCATCAGAGATATTGGCCTATTGTTCTCCTGTTTGTTTGTGTCTGTGTCTGGTTTTGCCCTCATAGAGTTAATTTGGAAGTTTTCCTTTCTCTCCTTTTTTTAGAATAGCTTGAGAAGAATAGGTATTAACTCTTTAAATGTTTGGTAGAGTTTGCCTGTGAAGCTCATATGGTTTCTTTTAATTCTTATGAATCTCCTGTATGTAGAGATAGATTTAGAGAAAGATGGGGAAAGTGAGGCACAAAGAGCTTAGGTAACTTGCCCATTATCAAGGGTTAGGAAAAAGATATGAGAAGGCAAATGTGTGCTGTCAACTGCAGAGCCAATATCCCTTGATAATACTGCTCCTCTTTAGTAAAAATATTGATAGCAAAAAAGTGAATTATTCTCCATATACAGAAACTTCAAGAATTAAATTTAAACTTACATTTTCTATATTATTTTACCTAATTATCTTATTTAAGTCTCTGTTTTGTATAACTTAAATTATATGGACATAGAAGTAATCTTCAAGATAGATTATTTTTATGTGCTAAGTCCAAAAAAGAACACCCTTTTAAAACTATTTTGCCTTATTTTTTTAAAGAAATGTAATCTGAATAGCAAATGGCAAATATGATAAAATGCCAATTCTGATTTCAATTCACTATATGACTGGGCAGTGAGAAGAATGAGTCATATCTGCAGAATAACCTTTCTTTTCACTTTTTATAAGCTTAATTTAGATATCTGGCAATTATATTTAATATTTTTTATATTTTTCTCATAAGAATATGGAATTTTATGCAGCTGATAGCAAAATGTATTACTTGAAATTAAGTAGGAGTTAGTAAATAATGATGAAAAAGGGATCATTGCTGTTAGACCTATTTTATTGAGTCTCTTTTTATACACTATAGTAACTGAAGTTTTAAGTAACATTTGTTGTATTCTTTAAGCTTAAGAGAAAAATCTCCATAGGTGTCCTTGGATTTGCAGCATGTTTCATTAATTAACATATGAGCAAATTACAACCTAATTTACCTAAATGCATTTTTGGAATTAAACTATATGCTTTATATTAAAGATTTTTCCAGGGGCACCTGGGTGGCTCAGTCAGTTAAGCTCCGACTTCAGCTCAGGTCATGATCTCATGGTTTGTGGGTTTCAGCCCCATGTCAGGCTCTGTGCTGACAGCTAGCTCAGAGCCTGGAGCCTGTTTCAGATTCTGTGTCTCCGACCCTCCCCAGCTCACGCTGTCTCTCTCTCTCTCTCTCTCTCTCTCTCAGAAATAAATATAACATTAAAAAAAAATTAAAAAGATTTGTCCAGCTTAACCACAGAACTTAAACTTTTAACAAAAACTTCACAACTCCAATTTTGGAAAGAGTCCAAAAACTTTTACAGTTTCAGTCTATCATCAAACATTTGGAAAGTAAACCTGATTAAGGTCAATATATAGCCATAATCTAAGTGAATAACATTTTCTCTATGGACATGCATAATTCTCTCTAGATTTAATGCCAGTTATGATTTTGCCCTAATGCAGTGGCCCAGAGCATAGAAACATGGTAGCTTTAATAAAAAAGTTTTAAAATATTAAATATGTGAAATAATCTTCAACATATGCAAATGAATAATGGAATGACACAGATCCACAAAACTCTTGGTAGATAAAGCATTTTCATTAGGAACCAACAAACTTACTGGCTCAAAACTAGTAACAAAAAGGGTGATTTTTGTTTTTCCTAGACTTAAAAAGATGATGTGAACAAAGAGGTCATAGAAAAGGGCTCAGTATTCAATTAGCTGCTCCTCAGTCATAGAGTACACGAGAACATAAGGATGTTTGCCCAGTAATGAGGAGCTTCTGTACTAAAGGAACCACATTTGCAGAACTATTTGCTCAGCAGAGGCCTTATTTGTATTCTCCCCCAAATTCACTAAGGAATAATTGACTAATAGAAGTGTATATGTTTGAAATGTACACTGTGGTGATTTTGCATATGTAGATACACATTGTAGAATGATTTCCAAGATTAAGATAATGAACATTTCTGTCGCCTCATGCAGTTTGTGTGGTTTGAGAGTGCTCAGTGACCTTCAAGTATATGATACCATATTCACTCACTCTGTCACCTTGCTATATGTTATATCCTCAGAACTTCCTCTTCTTATAACTAAAAGATCATGTACTTTAACATACACCTTCCCTGTCCCATCCCCTCATCCTGGCAACAATTGTTTATCAAATCGTCTTTTTAAAAACATCCTCAGATAAGTGATAACTATACAGTATTTGTCTTTCTCTGTCTCACTTATGTCACTTAGCACAATGTCCTCCAGGTTTATCCAAGTTATTGCCAATGGCAGGATTTTCTTTCTTCTTCTTCTTTTTTTTTTTTGGCTGAATAATAGTCCATTATATATGTATGACACATATTTCTCATCTATTCATCCATCAGAGGAGAGATTGTTTCCATACTTTGGCTACTGTGAACTTGTGTTCTTATATAGATTTAGTATAATTTTAAGTTTTCAGAGAAGCTAAGATAAAATAGCCTTTGTCTCATATTTTTACACTTCTAGAAGTCCATACTAACTATAATAAATGTATAAAACTAAATGAACCAATTTCTTTTTTTTTTTAATTTTTTTTTAATGTTTTATTTATTTCTAAGAGAGAGAGAGAGACAGCGTAAGCAGGGGAGGGTCAGAGAGAGAGGGAGTCACAGACTGAAACAGGCTCCAGGCTCTGAGCTGGCAGTCAGCACAGAGCCCGATGCGGGGCTCGAACCCACGAACCGCGAGATCATGACCTAAGCGAAAGTCGGACGCTTAACCGACTAAGCCACCCAGGCGCCCCTGAACCAATTTTTCCTGGAGCTTTAAGATGAGAACTTTTGGGGCACCCGGATGGTTCAGTTGGTTAAGGGTCCAATTTCAGCTCAGGTCATGATCTCACAGTCTGTGAGTTTGAGTCCCACATCTGGTCTGTGCTGACAGCTCAGAGCCTGGACCCTACTTCAGATTCTGTGTTTCCTTCCCTCTCTGCCCCTCCCCAATTTGTGCTCTGTCTCTCTCTCTCTCTCTCTCAAAAAAAAAAAATTAAAAATTAAAAAAAATTTTTAACTAAAAAAATTAAAAAAAAAATAAGATGAGAACTTTTTTGGAGAGTTATTAGGACCTTTATTGATACCATACACACATAGATTACCTGGCAGTGGACCAGTGGTTCTCAATTAGGATCTATTTTGTCCTCTAGAAGACATTTACCCACAAGAAGACTCCTTTCTTTCGTTGTTGAAACTTGTTGAGAGAGGTTGATACTAACATCTAGAAGCCAAGTATGCTGGGAAACATTCTGCAACGCACAGTAATGTACCCCACACCAAAGAATTATTCAGACCAAAATGAATAGTTGTGAGGTTAGGAAACACTGGAATAGATTATTTCATGAGCATGCAGTTTACTTGTATAACTTAAAGCATTCAATGAGTTGAGGCTATCTATTGTTGAATTATAATTATCTGAAATATTAAAGTCTCTTTCTTATATACCCATACTTTTAGTATGGAATGTATGTGTGGGGAGAACTATTCATTATGTAGAACTGAATTTGAAGGCTCTCAAACGTCAAGAAACATGGCTTTTATAATAAATTAATGATGAGTGATTTTTCTCTTCCCTGAGCTGGTGAAGAGTTCATTCACCATCCTAGGGAATTGATGGCACTTAGTAACTGAAATTCTTTTATTTATCATTTAAAATGCAACATAATCTCATTCAAGAGTGCTGACACTGAGAAGCAAGGATTGTATTCTTGTTATACTGTGATTTCAGGGAAACAAACAGAATATTCACTTTACGGGGGACTTTAGAGATCATCTATTCTAAACCTCATTTTCATATACATAGAGAATAATATTCAAAAAGGGGAAGTGTCAATCCATGATTGCACAACTAGTTAGTAGTGAAACCAGTTCCACAGTAACATTATATATCACTATCAAAATGAGGTCATGATTTGATGACTTTGTAAAATTGAATCTATGTATATTCAGACGTTATACTGAGATGATTTATAATGGAATTTTGCTCAGCTGTGATAGTTTGGAATTGTCCTTCATGACTGACATGACCCCTTTTGCCATCTAGATAAGATGGAACTTACCACATAATGGTTTTTTTCCTTCTCTGGAATGTACTTTCTTTGTGCTAATATTACATTCATACTAGAAACATCATTTTCAAGGCACAGTGTGCCATATACAATATTCTACTCTAAATCATGTTATATCTTTAAAGGTGTACAAGTATGTGTCTACATGTCAGAGAGATTAGGAGGTGAGTCTCTAAAAATTCATTCCTATCTACAAATCCATTAATCTTTTACATTTTTATGGAATAAGTCTGTTTTCTGTCCTTGACAATAGTCTGCATATAGATTTATAGTTTTTGTACTTTTTTTTTTGCCTTATTGTTTTGTTTGTACTTTTTTTTTTTTTTTGGCCTTATTGTTGAGCTGATTCTCCTGGGTTTTATGCCTGCCTACACATCTATATACAAATAAGTTCATATGACCAAATTATTTTACTCTTTTATTTTGTACCTCAAATTTAAGAGTGCTAATGTTGTCTTTAAATGGAGATTATAAAATTAATAGGGAACACATATTTTTCTCAACAGGAGGTGATATGATAATCTTATGCTATATCTGTTTGAAATAGAAAAGCACATTACAGAAGTTTGATTATAAAATGTGCTTTTAATTGTATTCATTATAAATTATCACCAGTTGATATAATCTTAAATCTTGTTATCTATTCTTTCATTGACATATTTTAAAGTTTATTTTTTATTTATTTATTTTGAGAGAGGGAGAGAGAATATAAGCAGGGGAGGGCCAGAAAAAGAGGGGGGGAGAGAGAATCCCAAGCAGGCTCCACGCTGCCAGCACAGAGCCTGATGCAGGACTCAAACTCACGAACTTAGAGATGGAAGTCAAGAGTCACATGCTTAACTAACTGAGCCACCCAGATGCTCCTCATTGACTTACTTTAGTAAACTGAAGCTTTACATACAGGAAGCTTCAAGACAGTAATATGACAAAATTAACTCTTCTATTTAAACATTTTCCACTTAGTTCTTATAAGGTCCATTTCATGATCCAGAGTTTAAAACTTCTTACGAAAGATCTAACATGTTACTGTTAGGCCTAATATGAATGCCCTAAAATTTAAACAGCTGCTTTATCAGAAAATCAATTGTCATGTCCTCAGAAGATTATGTTCTTATTTTGTGACTATCTCCTGGTTATAAATCATTTTAGAAGACACTACTAATTATGGAAAATACTCTGATAATATAAAAATTTGATTTGATATGATTTCTTTTCAGGTAAGTTGAAAGGTATTTGAATATTGATGCCGTATTTAACATGTAATTAAACTCAACCGAAAGGTTCTCAAGAATGTCTTAAACATATCTTGGGCATTAAGGTTGTCAGCATATAGGACTTTTTTCTTTCTTTCCTAAAATGGAAACAAATTGAAAAATAAGACACAAGAGACAGCCAGGTGAATTTAAAAATTGTTATTACAGATGTATAGAAAATCACTTTACATTTGTTTCTAAAATGGATTGGCTATTATTCTTTCCTTCTCTCACGTTACCCTCTTTACCTGTACTTACAAATGACTTGGACCCTCCCATCCCAGGGAAAGTCTGTATCTACAAAGCAGTTTGAGCTTTCAAGACCTCTGCCTCTTACTGGGTGAAGTGGAAAAAAAAGTACATGCCCAGAAATGAAAGCATTCAATGCTTTAATGCTACAAAGTCAAGAAATGCTAAACCAGACAGTGAATAGCTTGTTGTTGTTGAACCTGCCAGTCAGATAACAAGTCGAGAGAGAAATAAAAGATAAGAAATGCAGTGAGGAAGATATTCTAACCCAAGTGTCTTCACACCAAACTCTGGGATCTGAGAAAGAGAGTGTTCAACCTACCAATATAACATATTCTAATAAAATGTATTTCACTTAATTTATTGACTGTTCCCTGATAAAATACTTTTATCCTCCTGGTAGTAACTCATTAATTTTTTATCCCCTCAAAATGAGGAAAAAATGTCAATGTGTCCTCAGGGATTCTGTAGCTCTGCTGTTAAAAATTGGTTATCTACTTGTGAGAGATATAGAATTATATGGACAAAGAAATTACCAAAACTTGATTTGATTACGAGGTAGGAAATATTTACATGAAAGCATTAATTTTTCTCTGTTTAACATTTATAAAAAGAATCAAGATTAGTCTTGATTAAAGATTCACTTTTGTTTAGATCTTAAAATTTTTTTAACTTCTGTGCTATTCAATTATACAATAAAAATTGCCATTATGAGGTGCTTTCAGATTTTAAAAGTTTATGCTCAATTATCACTGACGTAAACTTAGAAGGTAGAAGTGTGCAAATCACATTCTATAGATTTTTTCTTCATGAGATTAAATATAGAAAGATCAAAGTATAAGTGAGAGGATGAATTTAAATATTTTTGTCTTATTTTGAATAACTTTAGTAGTTACAGTCATTTTAAAAATTTCTTATGATACATAATCATAATGTTAAATTTCCTAAAGGGAGATATTTGATGAGGTAATGCAGAATATGGAATTCATGGTTTATATTATTTTCCCATTAATGCCTATTTGATAAAATAGTATCTATTACTTACCCAGCTGATAAGACAAGATTAGATAAAACACAAGGAAACAAATTTTAGAGTAAGGAAATGTATGTTGTTTCACTTGTTTTTAATTGATGATTTATAGTGCTTTGAGAATAAGAAAAAAATTGAGAATGCCATGTTTCTGTATATCACTGGGGTAATGCATGTTATCTAGATTTCAAGGCATCGGTTAATGTACTGTACTTGACGGGCCAAAGGGAAAACATTAAAACAAGCTAGTCTTCAGATCTTCTTGCTTCTCACCTAGAATATCCTAGCATCCTGGAGTAATTTCTAAATTAATCCACAAAAGATAGAAAGCACTCAGAAGTGATGTCTATAAATTGCTCTCTATTTTGGGAGCAATCCCAGGTTTTCTTTTGGACATCAGGCACATTTTTACTTGTTCAAGTGAAGCTCTTAACAAGATTTTCTGACCAGAGCTTAGGGGGAAGGGAGACTTCTCTTGTGAATCATAAAAGATGATTATAAAATACAAACATTTGTTTTTTCTTTAGTTCTAGATCTAGATAGGTATAGATATAAATACGGGTAGATGATATAAATATGGAGATGGAATAAATTAATACTTTTCTTTTTTACATACATATTTGGTAAATAAACTTTTGGTGGTGAAAGCTATATGTGATTCCCCAAGATAAATAGTGGTAGATGCATCAAAAGCACCCATCCCTATCACTGTCCATGCACTCTCTTTCTGCCCTACTACTTGGCAAAGATCTCTCTGTCGTGCTTCTGCTGAGGGCAGTGAAAGTTCTGACCACGCTAAACAAGTGTGGGTTGGCAAGGCCAGGACCTTATTAGAAAATTCTCTCTGAAATCTCAAACGACTAGAATATCAACATTGAATTTGCCTGATTCTGTCCTCTTTGATTTCCCCCAACGCCATTACTCAGAAACTCTCTCTCACATTTGGTGCTGCTAAGAGCAAACTAGTTTCTCAGACTTCTGTATTAAATACAAGTTCTCCAGGAAACTTTTGAAAGTGAAAAGGAAAAATAGAAATTTAAAAACCAAAGTGAGTAAGTTTTGGTTTTACAGCAATACATTTACTCTGTAAAGCAATGCATTTATCTACACTTATGCTTTTTACTTGTATATTAACCTCATCTTCTATAGTAACCTGATTTATGCTAATTTCTGCCCCAAAATGACAGTAGAAGCAGAAAGTTACAGAGTCACTCAGAGTATTTGCTTTACTATTACTCCACCTACTGGAATTGCCCTTCACTGACCACAAATTCCTAGGGCAGAAACTTGAAAAACTGAGGAAAAGGGGGCTTGATAGAGGGAATGACAAAATGGTTCTCTTAATATATTGATTTATTTAATAATTGATCATTTGAAATGAGACAAGTAATTTTATGGGAGCATAGGTTGAGAGTGTTCAGGAACAGGATACATTGTTTTACTCTGTTTTATGTTCAGTTTTTGAGTCCTATTCACATGGTGTAAAAACTATTATTTTGATACTAGAAGTCTGTAGTGTACATTATTACAGTATCTATCATTTCTTTATCAGTCAGACTTGCATGCTTTTGTTATACAAGTATAATGGAAATAAAATGTCAGTTCTCTGATGTTTCAGAAATGTATTCAAACAAAATTCTAGAGGAACACTGTAACATTTTGTTCAGTATAGTCCTACATAGCAAGGTATTTAAAGAGACTTTTATCACAGGAGCACCTGGGTGGCTCAGTTGGTTGAGTCTCTGACTTCAGCTCAGGTCATCATCTCACAGTTCCTGAGTTCAAACCCTGCATGGGTCTCCATGCTGACAGCTCAGAGCCTGGAGCCTTCTTCAGATTCTGTGTGTCTCTTTCTGCCCCTCCCCTACTTGGGCTCTCTCTCTCTGTATCTCAAGAATAAAATAAAAACATTAAAGATTTTTTAAATGACTTTTGTTACAAATACAATATAGAAGACTACTACAAATTATATGTTCTAACTTAATAAATTTTCCAGATTATGTAGGTCAGAGCATAGGAATACTATAAGTACAAAACTATTTTCATTTATTTTTATTTCTAAAAAGGGAAATAATTATACCCAATTTTTAATCTTGAAGTACCTGAAGAATAAAATGTAATTGATTTTATTGCATTTAATTAGAATTTAGTTAGAATGAGTATTACACATATTTATATAGAGCACCTAATTGAGCAGGTAACTTGTCCATTGCTACACATATTTTAAAAACTGGATCTTAACATACTGAGGTAAAATATTGTGGCATATTCTCAGTTATCAGACCTACTCTATGTCTTAGTTTTATTTTTGTTTTACTTTAAAAAAATGTTAATGTTCATTTTGAGGAGGAGGAGGGGCAGAGACAGAGGGAGACACAGAATCTAAAGCAGCTTCCAACCTCTGACCGGTCAGCACAGAGCTCAACACGGGGCTCAAAACCACAGACCATGAGATCATGACCTGAGTCTAAGTCAGAGGCTTAACCGATTGAGCCACCCAGGCACCCCAACTATATGTCTTGTTTGTAAATGAATCAAAATCAGCTGAATTTATTTTTGAGATGAATTGGAAAGTGGCTTTCCTTCATAGTAATATACAAAGAGACTGATATTAAACTAATGCTGAATTGTGTAGTTATATATGTGAACAAATATGGAGGACCATTGTCAATCCCCACATTTACACTGCTTTTTGATGAATGTACATAAATCAAAAAAATAGGAAAGACAACTTTATATCAACATTGAATGTGGTTTGAGGCATCTTTCAGCATAGTGCATTAACCAATGACTTAATATAGAGACTGAGACCTTTGTACTATAAATGAGTATATATAATAAACCCTAGAATATATACTTCTATTTTTATACCCAAGAAATGTAAAATGTTTATTTAAATTAGTCACAGACAAGCTTAAGACATAATTTTTTAGCTGTGATCATTCCCAACTGTCCTATGGTATGTGGAAAAATCAGAGATGGTATTATGTTGTTTTTGATAAAAAATGCCCTTGTCTGAGCACAAAATGAAATGGAGTTCTTTTCCTCTACAGCACAATGAAAGCATGTACTAGATTCAAGTGAATCAACACAGCTGGTTGCTAGCATTATGATTAGGGATGCACTAGTTTGGATAAAATAAGAACTGGCCTGAATCTTTGCCCAAAGCTTGAACTGAAATGACCCTAAGGAAGTTAAAACACTTTACCAAACTTGTTTTTTCCTCTAATTACGCATGCTCTGTTTTTACAATGAAAGATTGAGGACATTCTAGTCTTGTATAGGTTAAATAAGGAAGTTCTATAAATAATAACCAAATGCATAAGAATAGAACAAATCATATGTTAAATTTTAATCACTCAAATTTAAAACCCAAAATTGAATGAAAAGAAATTTTATTTAAGTAAATTCTTCTTGGGGTCTTAAGTAAATATTAGAAAACTTGTTTTTGCCAGTAGAATACAAAAACAATTTTTAATTTTTCACAAGGTCTTTGAGGAACATCATTGAAAGTTTATCGCACGTCAATATACATTTTGGATTGTTTGTGTTTCCGTGTTCATTATAGTTCTGTTCTGACCATTCATATTCTGAAAAGAGTAAGTAAATACAGAGCTGTCTATTCTTGCTAAAAAAACAAATTTCAGCTGAGTCAACGGAAAGATCTAACTAGCTTTATTCAGTGATTAATGGGACAGCTTCCCACCCAGTAAGGAGAAAGGAGCTCCTAGGAGCTGTGCAAAGCTGAAGGATCTTACAGGCAGAAGTAGGGTGGGAAGGGGAACTTATTAGCAGAAGAAAAGAAAGGATTATTTCAGAGGAGACCATCTTCCCTTAGGGGGGAGGGTCGGGTGGGGGGGTACTAGCAAAAATAGAAGGAAAGGGAGCAAAACTTCGTTTTCCACGGGGTCCCTTTAGTTTCCTTGTCTCACTGGGGCTTACCAAAAGTGACTCCATTGTCGGGTGGCTGTTGTTTCTTTTTAACAGGGTTAAGGTATATGTAAGAATTTTAATGAAAAATAGTGTGTTTCAAGGATGCACATTATTGTCAGAAATTGAGTTGTCAAAAGTAGACCTAATATGAGAGTTACAGATTAGCAGTCTATAGGATTTAGCACTCTCAAAGGTCCTTAGGTTATAGTATCTGGTCTGGATCACCTGGCAGAAGAACCGAGGGGCACTCAGAGATCTTGGAAGACAGGAGGTTTATTTCACACAGGTGGGCTCAGAGGAAATCACTCTCCAGAGGTCTGAGTCTGGAGCATAAGCAGAGGGAACAATTTATAATAGGTTATTTCTACCTTCCTCATTAGTAGTAATTTGACGTGAGACAGGCAGGGTGGGAAGAAGACCCCAAAGAGGAGTCTTCGGTCAGGGACAGAAATTTCCCTAGCAGTGCTATCAGCCATCTTATAACAGATTTTTCCCTATCACTTACCTGCTCAGTAAAATGCAGATGCCACTATTCATGTTCTAACACTGCCACTTGCCTTGCATTTCCTTCGGGAGCTAAGTAAAAAATCATAAAGGGGGTCATAAGAGCATAGTGTTCTTCCACCTACTGTCTTATATCTCAGAGTAGAGTCACATGAATTAAAGCCAGTCAGCAGTTACTGAAAATGCAGTTTTAAAAAATCAGAATGTAGAAAACCTCGAAGGGGCTTATTACTCACTGGAACACAGCAGGCATGAAAACTAGAACACTGATTTCTTCCTTGGTTTTTTGTTTTGTTTTGTTTTTTTGTTTTTTTTTTTGTGGGAAGTGGCCAGCAGTGTCTTTTTTATTAAGTTTATTTTTTGGGGTGAGAGAGAGAGCGCAAGCGCATGCACGCGCGCCAATGGAGGAGGGGCCGAGGGTGGGGGAAGGATCCAAAGCAGGCTCCAGTCTCTGTGCTGATAGCAATGAGCCCCATGTGGGTTTGAACTCAGGAACTGGTAGATTATGACCTGAGCCAAAGTCAGATGCTGAACTGACTGAGCTGCCCAGAAACCCCAGAAGTGGCCAACATTGTCTTAAAAAGGAGGAAGTTTGGAGAGAAAAAACAAAAAACAAAACAAAAACAAAAACCAGGCAATAGGAAAAAATATGTAAGAGAATTTACAGATAGAAAGGCAGGGTGAAGAGGAAGGAGCAAACGAGTGAACACACAGTAAGTGAAGATCTGGGAGAAAGAGCTAGGAAGAAGGAATAAATGCTGATGGTTTCTCTCTAGTTTCATCTGTTTCATGTTCATATCTCTTTAAGGCTGAGAAACAGCTGATGGAAGAGGAGCCTTTCTGCTCCTCACCATCCAGTTTCCAGGCATGCAGGTCAGGACTTCCCTCAGAACCTTCTGCGTGAGTGCTCTGCTGTGCGGGGACCTGATGGAGTTTTGGAGTGGTTTTTTGGGGGCGTGGGGGTGGGGCGGAGGCAGAGCCGACAGCCAAGAAAAAATTCTTGACGATCTCTTTGGTGCAAAAAGGTGATTTTATTAAAGCGCAGAGACAGACCCTGTGGGCAGAAAGAAAGCTGCACTAGGGTTGTGAAGAGTGACTGATTATATTACTGCGGAGTTGGGGGAGGTGAAGACAAACTGGAGGCCTCCAGAAGGACTTTCATATGCTAAAGAGGACTCATTTGAAACCTGAGGCCTTGCTATTGTCAAGCTAAGGTCGTTTTCCCTCTAGTAAGTCATCAACATTAGGACAGTAGGGGGTTCCTGTAAGAATGTTACACTCTGTATTTGCCTCAAGTGTTTGTCAATGGGCTGCAGGTTATAAGGAAAAATAATTTTACCTGACATTTCCTTTTTGCCGTTGTTCCCCACATCATATGGAGGGGAAGGTGATATTTCGGGATTTCGGGAAACAGTCTATATGTTTCTGGAGATTAGACTATTAATAAGATTACCTTTTTCTTGTAATTTCCAAGATATCTGTAAACTGATGGAGACTCACGACCTGCATGACTGTGAACTCTATCAGTTAACCATTTGTCTTCTTTCCTTTGTTCTTGGCCGCCAGGAGTGCCTAAAGAATATCACACATGTCCATGGGGCGCCCGGGTGGCTTAGTTGGTTAAGCGTCCGACTTTCACTTAGGTCATGATCTCACGGTTCGTGGGTTCAAGCCCCGCGTCGGGCTCTGTGCTGACTGCCAGCCCAGAGCCTGGAGCCTGTTTCAGTCTGTGACTCCCTCTCTCTCTGACCCTCCCCTGCTCACGCTGTCTCTCTCTCTCCTAGAAATAAACAAACATTTAAAAAAAAAAAAAGAATATCACACATGTCCCATAGGGTGGGAGGGGGAGGGTTGTGCTAGCTCGGCCTTCAGTTTGCCGCATGGTTCCTCATCAGGCCCACTGTGTGGGGATGCTTCCAACATTGTCTTTAAACCAAACCTCTTCCATTCTTTCATCTTTTGTGACTAACAAAACTCAATTACAAATGAATTATAATATCGAACAATAATAGGCATTTCAAATGACTACTTAACGAACATTAACTCAAATGTTCTGTTTATTTCAGAATATGATTTTATTATTATTACCATTATTATAATTTAAAAAGCTGTATTCTAAGGACTTGAGATGAAGTAGCCCTATAATCCTTCAATCTCTTCAAGGAAAATAAACTCTTTAATTCATTGGCCCGTCTTCAAACTCCTCATCTAATTGCTTCAGACATTCTCTACTTCAATATTGTGATATAATAAGAAATTTATATAGTTTGGTGTTTGTCCAGGCTTCTGGTCAGAGGTCCTAAAACTCTCCTGATATCCTAAGTGTGATTTCCTGAGTAGTTTTTTGTTACTGTTATTACCTGCTTTTAGGGGGATAGCACTGGGTGTTTCTTAAATAACTTTTATTTAAAATGATAGGCCAAAGTGGTCCATTGTGAGGTGGCATGCCCTTAGCCCCTATACCCCCAATCTAGAATTGGTTAATCAGAAATGCAGGTGGCAACCTGGGACTTAAGACTGATGCCTGAAGTGTGGGAGAGTGTGCAGTTTTGTGGTACTGAGCCCTTAACCTATGTGATCTTTGCTAATTCCAAGCAGGTAGTATCAGAATTGAGGACACCCTGTTCACGTCCATGGAGCATTAGAGAATTGCTTAATGTGGAAAAACCCACATATCTGGTGTCAGAAGTGAACTGCAGTAGAATACAGAAAACAAGAATTTTTCTGTTTATGTACTTTGACTTTGTCCTAAACATTCTTTTTCCCAAGTCCCTGAAATGCTGGTTTCGTGGTTAACACCATTGACTCAGCCCAGTTGTTGCGGAATCTGGTCTGGATCACTGGCGGAAGAACCAAGCAGCACTTGGAGATCTTGGAAGGGAGGAGGTTTATTTTACACTGGTGGGCTCAGAGATCGTTCTCCAGAGGTCTGAGCCCAAAACAAAGGTGGTCGTTTGTTTATTAAGTTAAGAGAAGTCCACCCATACCGGCAGAGGTGTTTAAAGCTGATTGGACGTATAGAGGTAGGGTGACTTGGGGTCCTCACTACACAGAGGTAGGGAAAGGAAGTGGGTGTGGGGAGCACCTGGCCTGGGCAGTTGGGGCAGTCGGCCATTTTGACCTGTATGACCTCAAGGAGTTTGCCTTTCTTTTCTCCATTACAGTCACAGAACACATGCAGTCCATTTTTGATTTCACTCAAACCCAGCTCTCCTCATGGTATATACTTTTTTGTGGTCCTTCTATAGGACAGATACTGATTTTCCAGTAAAGTTGGTTCAGAAGTTGGGGAGGACTACCAATTCTTTTCGCTTTCAACTTGCTTGCTTATACAATGCCTTCTTCCTTTTTTCCCCCATGCCCTCTGGCTATGCTTTCCCTGTTTACACTGGGGCATCCTAACATACACTTCAGAGACTTTGAAGCACTTTGATTATAACTTGTGAGATATTGCAGAGTCTGTGGGGCTAACGAGTCTAATTCCCTAATTTTGCACATTCTCTCTCTCTTCGATTGATGTTGTATTTATCTGCTTGCATTCCACTGAAACAAGCTGATCAGTAAACCACACCATCCATTCTAACAGAGGACCCACATTACCGCTGGATGGTCAGGCAACGATACTTCGTGAATATTTTCATATTTCTGCACCGTAACAGCCTTTTAAAAAAAGGATATTAGAATGAAAAACAAACCTTGAAATTTAAAGACAGAGAATGAAGAAGTTCTGGAAATGCCCCCCCAAAATAAGCCCATTAGGCATATTAACTATTTTTAGATAAAGGCACCTGGAGGAAAAGAACATTTTTTTTTTAAATATTTTTATTTATTTCTAGTAGAGAGAGAGAGAGACAGCGTGAGCAGGGGAGGGTCAGAGAGAGAGGGAGATACAGACTCTGAAATAGGCTCCAGGCTCTGAGGTGGCAGGCAGCACAGAGCCTGACGCGGGGCTCGAACCCACGAACCGCGAGATCATGACCTAAGCGAAAGTCAGACGCTTAACCGACTAAGCCACCCAGGCGCCCCGGAAAAGAACATTCTTATCAGAGATGGGGAGAATCTGAATAAATAAAATTTGTTAAAATAACTATTACCCTACTTGGCCTCCCATTATAGTAACTTTTTCATAATTACTACTCTGTTTGACCTAGTGTATAAGCATTTAAACTAACCACCTTTGGGGGGGTCTTCATTTTCTTGTGAAATCTCCCATGTACATATAATAATAAAACTTCTATGGTTTTCTCTCGTTACTCTGTCTTATGCCAACTTAATTCTCAGGCTCAGCCAAACACTAAGAGGGTAACAAAATTTTTTTTGGTTTGGGTTTTTGTTTTTTTCTCTCTGACTCCCATAAAACTTTCAGAGATGAAGAGAGAGTTTTCCTGAGCCATTTATTTACATTCCAAATGAGAAGAGATTCAGGGACCTTTACCTCCTTTTCCTAGGTAGAATGCCTTTACATTGCTAACCAAAGATCACTATCTCTCTGGAGAGGAGGAGGGATAAATGCCAACTGCCCTCTTCTGAGTTCCCAGAGTCCTGATCTCAGGGATGGTTACCTCTGGTATGAACTCTGTACATGCAGGGTACATATGGACCTCCCTGAATTGCGTCATCAGGAATTAAAACGCAAATCATGGCTAAATTTGCTTTGAGCATAAATAATCAGTCTGTGCTCTGATCAGAAAACTGTTTTCTGTCAAGATAAGTAAATACAGATCTAAAAATTTAACGCTTGAGTTACGCAGGAACATTGTGGATTTTTATCCCTTCATTCTTTCTGCCATGTAGCAGGTCAATTCTTATTTCATATTCTTCAAGTTTTGTGGGGTTTTTTGTTTCTTTGGTTTTTCATCTTGCAGTTGGTTTCTAATTTTTGTGTAAATTAGAGATTACCAAGACGAATCTGTAGTATCCTGTTTCTCATCATAAACGGGTCTTTTATTTCCACACACCTGAAAAAGCGAGACTCATCCTGTGTTACTCCTTCAACTGCCACATCCAATTTGATACCATACTAGTTGTATATTCTAAATATAGCTTGAATATATTTTTTTCCTGCTAAAACACTTTGATGACTTCTCGGAGGCCGGCTCCTCCAGGTCCAGGGGTCCCTGAAGGATGGACGGTGTCGGCAAGAGAGAGTGAGAGAGCCCTGAGATCCCTTCTGATCACCAGGCAGGCATCTCCATCCTGTCGGTTTTGGTGTCTTTATTTATAGGTCAAATGTTAACATGGCATCAGGAAATGGAATTTTTACAATGGATAGTTCTCTGTGATAAGATGTTTTTGGAAAATGTACAGAGACAAGTTTTACAGAAATCTTCTTGCAGAACTTCCCCAATTATAGTGAGGTTGAGTAACTAAGAAAATAACAAGGTGTTCACATTATAATAACACTAAGATTAAGTCATAGGTTTGTAGATACTCTTATCCATCCTCATCAGAGCTGCCAGGGTAAGGGACAGTGTTTGTGGAATGTAGGCCTTAGGGAAGGGGCTGCTATACACCATCAGTTAGCAAAGGTGTATGTACTAACTTATCTTCTGCCCTTATCTGTTCCTTTTCTCTAAGTTAGGCTCTTTGTCTCCAGGCAAGACTTGATTTTCCAGTTATATGCTTTATGGCACTGGAGAGCCAACCATACCTTTAAAGAGTTTAGCTTATTTCCACTACATAGAATAGCCTCTTCGAGTGCATTTACCTCTGTGTCTACTTTTATGATTTCTAGAATAGCTAGGGCATGAGAGACATTTTTGGTTAGCTGATTTACATGTTGAGCTGTATGAATGTCTTGGACTAACGCAACGGTAGAAACAGAATTGTACATGTAAAGGTCAATCTTTTATGACTAGGGGTCATTAGCTTGTTCATAGCTCAAGGGACAGTATGGAGGGAAACAGGACCTTCTGGAGACACGATGTCTGTTCCCATAATCAAAAGAAGAAGTTCCCACAATAAGTTCCTTCACAAGGTGCAATCATCCTACCAGGGCTGGAATAAGGGGACAAGTCACTCCCGATATTGATCAACAAGGTACCCTAGGGGTCAGTGCTCAAGCAGAAATAATTGAGTGGGGGTGGATATGGGTCATCATCTGATTGGCAAGAGACCATGCAAACTTCCTTTAACCTCACCAGGAGTTTTCTCAACTAGTGGGCTCAGAATGGCTCCAACAATTACTGCTTTTGACTTAGTTTAGACCACATCACTATTGGATGGAATTAGCAAAGCACATCCCTTAAAATAAAATTGAGCGGATGCTGACACTGAACAGAATTTCTGAAGTAGGAGACCAAATTGTTATTTAAGAATGCACTTTTTTCAGACCACAATTACTTTGAAGTAGGTAACAAATGTTGAACTTGCTCTGGATCAATTGGTTATTTGTTCTAAATCTATAGTTAACACTAGATGGACTTAATCAAAATACATTTTTTCAAGCTCTTGACTATTTTATGGTGAACCTGCAGACTTATTTA
Organism: Crocuta crocuta; assembly: GCF_008692635.1. Lineage (NCBI taxonomy): Eukaryota > Metazoa > Chordata > Mammalia > Carnivora > Hyaenidae > Crocuta > Crocuta crocuta. Next base: position 11,706,390 of record NW_027531917.1, on the reverse strand, counting down.
GGTATAATGATTCTGGAATTGTTATGCTAATTACTTGGTAAAAATTCCTACTATTCTACTCTATTGATGATTCACTTATGAGAATTTGCTTACTGTTTAGTAGTACATTTGAGAGTTGGCAAAAACTTTAAATACATTGCACACTAATACAGAAATCTCAATCTCTGGTAATTCACATTTTATCTCACAAAACATATTAAATTGAATACAGCCATTTAGTTTTGGAATCCAGGAAAATGCTATAAAAATACAGTATTGGGGCACCTAAGTGGCTCAGTCAGTTAAGTGTCTGACTCTAGATTTCAGCTCAGGTCATGACCTCAGGGTGAGTTTGAGCCCTACATCCAGCTCTGTGCTGACAGCTGCAGAGCCTGCCTAGGATTCTCTCTTTCCCTCTCTCTCCGCATTTTGCAATCCCAAGCACACACACTCTCTCTTTCTCTCTCTCAAAATAAATAAACATCTAAAAAATCTACAGTATTTTTCTAGATGTTTATTTTCACAAACATATATGTATATTTAACATTTATTATTTTTGAGAGACAGAGCATAAGCAGGGGAGGGGCAGAGAGGGAGAGAGATACAGAATCCGAAGCAGGCTCCAGGCTCCACTCTGTCAGCACAGAGCCAGATGCGGGGCTCAAACCCATGAACGGTGAGATCATGACTTGAGCCAAAGTTGGACACTTAACTGACTGAGCCCCTCAGGTGCCTGTACAAATAATGTATTTATTTCAATGGTTCTAAATCTAATAAAAATTAATGATTTTTGTCCTCATATGTTCCATGTGTTGAGTACAAAGCTTAGTACTTTGCGACACAAATGCCCATGACAAACGATAATTATCAGTAAATGAAAGACCTTTAATTCTTCTGATTGTTTTGATAGCTACAGGATACATGTGGAGCAGAGTCTGAAAGTAAGCTCTGGAGAAATAAGTAAATATCTAATAAAGTATAAGGAGAAATCTACCTGGACATTCAAGGAGTAAAAGGAAGAGGGAAAGAGTTTTAGGAAGAAGAGATAGGAGAAGCCCCTCCACCCCCCCCCAAATAGACGTGTGACTGGGGCTCTCTGGTATGAAAACGTGTTTGAGCACATAGGGGAGGAGAAAAAAAAAACATTTTAAGTGCTTATATTTCTTTCGAAGTTGTTTTATTTTTGTAATCTATACTCCTTCATCAAAGCAAGCCATAAACGACGTCTAATACAAACACAAGTACTTTGTGTGATTTTGTGTGTGTTTAGAAATTTAGGAAATGGCCTAATTCCATGTATGGGTGGATAAAGTGAGGGATAGAAATAACATCCTTAGAAAGGAGAGGTGATCTATAGGTGAAATGAATTATACAAAGTAAAATCCCAAAAATGTAAGTAAGAGATTCACAGCCTCAATGGAGAGGCTTTTAACCTTCTTTGGGATTAGCCTACATGAGGTTTTCTTGATCTGTAGGGCAAAGATAACTAAGTTGTCTTCTGAGTTATATATAAAGTATATGCTTTCAGCTGTAAATATAGTTGTTTATTCCTCATTCATTTATTAAATCATTCAACAAATATTTACTGAATATTCACTAGATAATGGGCTGAAGATTGTGAATGCAAAGTTAGTAAAACAAGATCTCAAAGGGAAACAAACTTGTAGAAAAATAGTTGCAGTATGTGATAGGTGCTAAGGAACAGACATGCACAAGGGATAGGCAGGCTCAGAAGAGGGAAAAACTAACTTAGAAAAATCAGAAAGCATTTCACAGACATATTAACTTTTTAGCTAAGTAATGAATTATTAATAGGGATTCTTTAGGAAGAGGAGGATATGAAGGGCCATCTAAATAGTTATACCTATCTGTCTATCTATGTATCTATCTAACGTGCAAAAACAGAGGCATAAAAAACATTGGCATATTCAAGATAAGTTAGAAATTTACTGTTTCCAGAGTATGTGTGCACATGACACAGAGATAGAAGATAACACTGTAACATCGCATGCCAAGTAGAAATATGCAGGCCACTCCCATAATGAACGTTAAGTTTTCTAGAAGTCACATTAAAAAGGTAAAAAGAAATAGTGAAACTAATTTTACTAATGTATTTTATTTAACTGGTGGTTCTAAGTTTTTATCACTTCAATATGGAATATAAAATTTTTTATAAACTGTATTTTCATTGAGGCAAAATTGGTTTATTAGTTTGAAGCATACAACAAATTCAATATTTAAGTACATTGCATACAAACTCTCACCACAATAAGTCTAGTTACCATTTGTCGCCTTACAATTGGTCCCCTTTACCCTTTTCACCCAGCCCTCTACCCCTTTGCTCTCACATTCACCAGTCTGTTCTCTGTATCTATGAGTATTATTTTGGTCATTTGTTTTATTTTTTAGATTCCACGTATAAGTGAAATCATAGGTATTTGTCTTTCTCTGACTTATTTTCCTTAGCATAATAGTCTCTAGGTTCATCCATGTTGCAAAAGACAAGATTTTCTTCTCTTTTATGGCTAAATGTTATTTCATTGTGCTTATATATACCACAATTTTTTTTAATCCTTTCACCCACTGATGGACATTTAGGCTCTTTCTATATCTTGTTATTATAAATAATGCTGCAGTAAACATAAGGGTGCATATGTCTTTTTGAATTAATGTTTTTGTTTTCTTCAGTTAAACATTCACAAGTGGAATAGCAGGATCATATGGTAGGTATAATTTTAATTTTTGAGGAACCTCCATACTGTTTTATATAGTGGCTACACCAATTTACATTCCTACCAACGATGTACAAGGGTTCACTTTTCTCTACCTCTCCAACATTTGTTATTTCTTGTCTTTTGATGATAGCCATTCTGACAGGCTTGAGATGATACCTCACTGTGGTTTTAATTTGCATTTCCCTAACGATTAGTGATGTTGAGCATCTTTTCATGTGTCTTTTGACCATCTGAATGTCGTTTTTGGAAAAAAATGTCTATTTAGAACCTCTGACCATTTTATTTAGGTTTCTAAATATATTTTTATTTTTTTTAAATATTTTTTTTTTTATTTTTATTTCAAGGAGAGAGAGAGACAGCGCGAGCAGGGGAGGGTCAGAGAGAGAGGGAGTGACAGACTCTGAAATAGGCTCCAGGCTCTGAGCTGGCAGTCAGCACAGAGCCTCACACGGGGCTCGAACTCACGAACCGCGAGATCATGACCTAAGTGAAAGTCTGACGCTCAACTGACTAAGCCGCCCAGGCGCCCCTCTAAATATATTTTTAAATTAAAGTATAATTAACTTACAGTGTTAGTTTTGAGTATAAAATATAATGATTCAACAGTTCTGCATATTACTCAGTGCTTGCCAAAATAAGTGTACTTAGAAATATTTACATTTTTAACCAAGTCATTAAACTCTGGAATATTATCTATACTTACAGCATATCTCAATGCATTGAGATACTGCATATCTCAGTGCAGACTAGCCACATTTCAATTTCCATTGGGCACATGGTGTTAGTGATTAACTTTTTGGATAGTGCTGCTGTAAGGTTAAGTTGTAAATGGCACATGACGTGATTTCTTAAGTAATGTAGAGATTCATTTTAAAAAGACATTCTCAGGAGTCTCCCACTGTAAAAAAAAATCACCTTTATCTTTATTTTTTTAAGTTTATTTATTTTGAGAGAGAGAGAGAGAGAGAGAGAGCAAATGGAGGAGGGGCTGAGAGAGAGGGAGAGAATTGTAAGCAGGTTCCTCACAGTCAACACAGAACGCATCACTAGGTTTGATCACACAGACTATGAGATGATGACCTGAGGTGAAATCAAGAGTTGGACACTTAACCCACTGAGCAACCCAGGCACCCCTTTGTTTAATTTTATACTATAATGTTGCTCAAATTTAATCAATGTGTGAAATAGAATAAAACTGTGACTTTTCTAAGAATGTTCTTTTGAGTTCATCATGTCACATACTGATTTAAACTGCTTTAAAACCCTTGTTAGTATAACACATAGTGATGTTGTTTGTTCTTTACAAGCAATTTTTTTTAGATTCTTTATAAAAATCAGATCATGTGATATTCTACTTTCTCTTTCTGATTTAGTTGACTTAATAGAATGCCCTCAAGATCCATCCATGTTATCACAAGTAGCAAGATTTCATTCTTAACTGAATTATATTCTTCTATGTGTGTGTGTGTGCAGGGGGAGGGGGGGAGTCATTTTCTTTATCCATTAATGGAAACCTAGGCTATTTCCATACCTTGTTTATTGTGAATAGTGCTGCAGTGAATATGAGGGTACATATAATTTTTTAGGTAAGTGCTTTGTTTTCTTTTAGATAAATGGTTCTTTTTTTATATTGAGTCACCATTATTTTAAGTTAATCTGCAAATTAAAATAGTTCAACATAGGGACGCCTGGGTGACTCAGTTAAGCATCTGATTTCAGCTCATGTCATGATCTTGTGGTTCGTGAGTCTGAGCCCTAAGTCAGTTTCTGTGCTAACAGCTCAGAGCCTGCAGCCTGCTTCACATTCTGTGTCTCCTTCTCTCTCTGACCCTCACCTGGTTACACTCTGTTCTTTATCTCTTTCTCTCAAAAATAAACATAATTTTTTTAAAATAGTGCAATGTGGTGTCAATGTGATTTTAAAAACAAACTCCAGTAATGAATTCCTTTGTCAGTCTTGGTGTAGGGCAGGTCATTGAGATAAACTAGATACTATTGTGTGTTTTAAATGCTATCAAAATGAGAACAGAATGCAATTGACCTTAAACAATGTTGGGGTTAGGGATGCTAACTTGGACACAGTCAAATTCTGTGCATAGCTTTCAGTTCCCCCAAAACTTAATTACTAGTAGCCTATAGACCAGAAAACTTTACAATTAACAGAGTTGACTAACATATTTTGTATGTTATATATATTCTTACAATAAAGTAAATTAGGGAAAAGTATTATTAAGAAAATCACAAGGAAGAGAAAATATATTACAATACTCTAAGTTAAAAAAAATTCTATAAAAAAGTGGACCAGCCCTTTAAAACCCAAGGACCAACCATATTTTTATGTATGATAGAGAACCTGTGAATTACCTGTGACTTAGTTTATAATGTCCTTGTTTGAGAATTGTTTGTGTTGACACATTGACATGTTTCTGTGATGTCTAAAAGGTGATAGGGAATCATTTAAACTATCTGCAAATTTACAAAACCAACTTCAGCTGTTGAAAGGAGAAGTGGTTGTAAATATCAACAGATATTGTACACATGGTTAAGAATTATGATTCTAAACTCATGACATATTTGGTTGAGGAACATAACAGTATTTAAATACCTTTGAACATGCTTAAAACATCGTTGTTCAAATCATTTATGTCTTTTTTTGGAATTGCCTTAAAAATGACATAAAATTGCATAAACAAAGCAACCACATTACTTTATAATTCCAAAACTTCTATGACTAAATTATCCTCAGAAATGAAACCACTCTACCACCCAGCATGTTTAGGACAGCAGTGAAGTTTGAATGAGTCCTTGGCTTGCCTGGGGTACTTCCCTGAGAAGAAAAAATTCACAATATTCACTTGCATTTAGATGATCAGAAGTACTTGTTTTTTCTATGCTAACACAGTTTGGTAGCTATGATTTGAATTTTCTTCATTTCTGTTTTTGTATGTAACAATATAGCAGTGGCTTTTTTTTTTTTCCAAATACCTCACTTAGTATTTAAACATCTGTTATCAACTCCACCCTCTATGATATCAATCAGCTGGTTATATTTGACATATATATCATCTGTTCATAAAAAAGATGCTTGAGAAATTATTAGTAGCTCTTATATTGACTTATTTTGCTAAATATTTGGATACAGAGTAAATGGACATATTATATATATATGAACATGAATTTACTTTGATGCACATCTATTCAGAAATGATATATTAAACTTTTGTTTCTAGAAGTTATTTCAAAATTTACGTGTGTGTTGAAAACTTCAGTCTCCATGAAAAAATGCTGAATGTTAGAAAGTTTATCATTCCCTGAATATGATGTTGATTATATATTCACATATAAAACAATTTCTGCAACCATCTATTTCCTGAAAGCCACACCCAGCTGAGGAAAATGAATGATTACAAAAGCTCAGTGTACCAAACAAATCAACAACATATCCATGTGTGCTTTATGGACTTTTAAATCTGTAGTATGATAATTTATGTTTTTTGATCAAAGGATTCAGTGTTTAAATAAAATTGATTACATGCATAAAATTTGTTTGATGAAATCCTGGGCTAAACTCAGTTAAATAGATTACTACTGAATTTCTTTATGTCTATCACATAATAGTTTTCTTTGTGATTTTTCTGGTAGGAGGCTATATAGTATGCAGAGTTATACAAAAGTTTTGACCAAGGGATTGCTATGGTTTTCAACAGAATCACATATCTACATACACACAAAAAAGAAAAATGTCTATTTTTTTAAAGTATGTTATTGTAGTTACATGATAATAGAAATATTTACTACATAAGTGGAAAGTTTTCATCAATGTTTCTACAAATTTTTGTGTTCATGCTAATGACAAACATGTCAAATTAGGTTAAAGTTGATTACACTGAAATATTTATATTTGGTTTTATAAGTCATTGTATAAATTCGTGTTGCAGCTATCAATAAATAATAACCTAAAATATATATGAAGTCTTCAGCAAATATCTAGTTTTAATAATAAAATTAGTCTAGTTTTCATTGAGATAATGGATGCTTTGGCTTTTAAATGCTCAATCTTAATAGGTGAATAGAACTTTTTATAATAAGATTATTTAATTGCATATTTCAGAGTGGGGTTAGTTTTTTCTTTAGGTTGGTTTTCTAAATCACCTATTTTGTCCTTTAATGTATTTCAAAAAAAATTGTCTTGAGTCTGCTAGAACTGATCTATTGATCCATTCATTCAAGAAGTATTTATTGAAAACATACTATTTTCAAGAAGGTTCCAGATGTTTAGCATAGAATGTATATAAAAGAGTCCTGATATTATGAGGGTTATATTTTGGGTTTTTCAGATTATAGTATATATAGAAATATTAAAATTAATCTAATATTTCTAATAGTGGTAAGTGCTTTAGAGAAAAATAAAGCAGAGAAGAGGACTAGGAAATACCAGGGTGGGAGACAGGTCTACAGTGTTAAAAAGGGTTGCCAAAAAAGTTGTCAATCAAAGATAAAATTTGAACTGAGATAAAATTGAACTGGAATAAATAAGAAAACCGACATTTATATGTTTATGTAGTAGGAGAGTATTCTAGGCAGAAGAAAAAGAAAGCACCAAGGCACTCAGGAGGGAATTTGTCTAGTGTGTTCAATAAGTAACAGGGCATGAACTGAATGAGGGAGAGAATAGTAGGTGATGAGGTCAGAAAAGTAATAAAAAGGAAAACAGATCATATAGGGACCTCTAGGTCACTGTAAAAATCTTTGCTTTTGCTGTGAGATGGGAAGCCATTGGAGGTTTTTAGGCAGAAAAATAACATGATCTGACTTATATTTAAAGAACCCTCTGAACTGTGTTGAGAATACGCGGTAGGGAAGAAAAGAACAAGAAGATAAATTGGAAGCTATAGCAATAATCCAGATAAGTAATAACGGTGTGAACTAGGATGTTCATGGTGGAGATAGTGTGAGATGGTCAGTTTCTGGGCACATTTCAAAATAGAGGTAATAGTATTTGCTGACAGACTGGCTGTGGGATGTGACAACAAGGGTTTAGCTTAATTACTAACTTAATAACTTAGAAAGATCAAGTTGTGATGTATTGAAATAGTAAATAGAGGAGGAAAGGTATAATAGTATGAGGACTGAGACTTCTAAATGGGAATATTGAATTGTTAATTGGAGTGTTTAATATAGAACTCAGGAAGAGGTCTTAGCTAGGGATTCATTTCTGGGAGTTGTCAAAATGGAAATGGATATTAAATCAATGGGACTAAATCAGATTACCAAGGGTGTCTCTGAAGACAGAGAAAGAGGAGCAAGGACCAGTCCCTAAGGCTCTCCACATTTGAAAGATGAGATAATGGAGACACATATCATGAAGGGTAATGAGAAGGAACAGCCAGTGAAGTAGGAGGAAATTAGGAGAATGATCTCTAAGCAAAGTCAAGAGTATGTTACTTGAGGCCAAGTCACATGAAAACTGAGGATTCTCCATTCATAGCCAACTCTGATAAGAGTAATCACGAGTGAAATGGTAGTGGTAACAGACTAAATGCAGTGAATTCAAGAGACAATGCAAGTAGGGAATGAAACATTGAAGTATTTGTTGTGAAAGTAGAGCAGGGAAACCAGGTATTGTTAAAAAGGAGTAGAGAGTCAAAAACTTTGTATTTTTTTTTTTTTTAATGAAGGGATTATAGACTATTAGTATGCTACTGGAGATACTTCAGTAAAGATGGATAAATAATGATGTAGCAGAAAGAAAATCACTAAAGTTATGTTCTCGTGCAGCTGAGAAAGAATAGAGTGTAATGCATATGAGGATAATTGATCTTGGAACATAATTCATCCAACAGAAGGGAAGGAACAGGGGCAGGTAGATTAGTTGCCTCTGCTGGAAATTCCTTCCTGATTGCTTCTTTTACCCAAACGGGAAACAAAATTATTAGCTAGGAGTGAGGACAGATCCAGTTAAAGATATAAAAAGGGAAAAAAGCTTTCTGTGGTATTAACTGGGTTAAGGGAAATTCATTTTGATTTCTTGGTACCACTAAATAGCACGCTTGGTGTTAGTGATTATGAACTTAAAGTGAGGCCAGTCTCCATGGTTGGTTATTTTTCTCTAGCCGTGTTCAAGTACAAGTGTGGAATAAGCCAGGAGTGTATTTAACTAGAGGTGAGGTCTGCTAAGTGAGTATGATAAATAATGAGAGTAGCAGAAAGTTAAAAGTTGGTGTTCAATTTCTCATGTACAAGAGTTATTCATTTAGTAATCATTTATTTTATACTATTATTGTTTAAATAATATTGGTGGTTAAAATGCAACAATGCAAAGGTGTATAAGGTAAACAAATTCATATTAAAATCCACCGCAATTCCATGCCCCAGAGGTACCTACTATAAATAGTTTCATGTCTATCCTGCTAGACATTTTCTATGAATACATAAGCAGGTTTTTTAAAACCAAATATTGCTTCACACTATTTATATGGTTCTGGTACTTACTTTTTTCACTCAGCAATATATCACAGGCACACTTCCATGCCGGTACTCAGAGATCTATCTCATTCCACAACTATGTTATGCTATTGTATCGCTGAGCCATAATTTTTTTAAATAATCATTTTTTGATTTAAGTTTTTTCCAGTGTTTGCCATTATGGATAATGCAAAAATGAACATCCTTATCCACAGTTTATTAGTCTTTGAATTATTCCTCTAATGCAGATTATTAGAAGAAGTGTTGCTCAAAGAATGTGCACCATTTCATAGTTTCTGCTAAATGATAGCCACAAAGAACATAGCAGTTTCTTTCTTTTCGAAGTTCTCATCAACACTACATATGAAAAATAGTAACTTGTTTATATATTCATGAAATTATGAAAAGTTTGAGAATCAATTTTCATTTTACATTTTTTTAAAGTTTTTATTTGAGAGAGGGCATGAGCCTGGGAGAGAGGCAGAGCAAGAGAAAGAATCTTGTTTTGTTTTTGTTTTTTGAGAGCATAAGGAGAGGAGAAGAATAGAGAGAAAATTTTAAGTAGGCTTAATGCCCAACATGGAGCCAGATGTTGGGCTAGACACACGTTCGATGCAGGGCTTGATCTCATGATCCTGAGATCATGACCTGAGCTGAAATCAAGAGTCATATGCTCAACTGACTGAGCCACTCGGGCGCTCCTCATTTCACATTTTAAAAATTGAAATATTTTAAGTGCACAAAGTATATGTATACAACTATGTAAGTACTGATGATATTGAAATGTTTTAATATTTGGCCATTGTTTCAAGCTTCTTATTCTATTTCATTTGAGAGACAGAATTTCCACACAGATCTTAGATTATCACTGTGTATTTCCTTTTTTTCTTTGTTTCCTTCCTTCCTTTCTTTCTTTCTTTTTTTTTTTTTTTTTTTTTTTTTTTTTTTTTTGCATCACAGGTAAACATTACCCTGAAAATATTTTTTCTACCTATCATGTTATGTATTTTACAGTTATGTTCTTGTCTTCCTCCTCCACTAGTCTTTAAGCAATGAGAGGGGAAGAATTCATGTTTATTTGGTTCATTTTGACTCTCCAGTAGCTACTCAATAATTGTCAAATGAATAAAGAACAAAATAATAAGAATATGTATTTTTCACTCAAATCATTGTACTTTTAACACAAATACAAGTATTCATGAAATATGTATATCTTAAAATTTGATATAAATGGAACCATACTGTGTCCTTTTGACAATTGATTTTTTATCAACATTTCATTTTTGACACCTAGTCAAATAAATTCTTTTTGATCTAGTTCATTCATATGAATTGTTTGTATTGCTCACTCTCATTAGAATGATTTATTCATTCCCCCAGGGACAATTAGGTCATTTCTCGCTTTTTCACTTACCATTAATGTCATCACCATTAATACAAGAAATTGCCAAGCCAAAGGAACATGTGTATGTATTTCAATTATACTAGTGTTGCTAAATTCCTTTTTAATACGATTATATCATTTTAAAACCCCCTGAACTACTTCTCTATACCTTCAGTAACTCTTATTTAAATTGTGCCAGACTGATGACAGTAAAGTTGTACATAATTATTACTATTTTATTACACATTTGCCTGGTTAACAACAAGATTGAGAGTATTTCAAATTTCTGTTATCCGTATGGATACCTTCCATTTTTAGGGAACTGTTTATATCTTTTGTCATGTCCTCAACTCCCACCCTCAACCTTTTGCTTTTCCTTATTGTTTGTAAATATATCACATATAATAAATATACATCTATTCTGAATAGTAATCTGCTGCCAGAAATATAAATTGGTCTTTATTGGTGATATATTACCTTTGGTGCAGAACTAACATTCTTTTACCATTTTATTCTTTTTTTTTTTTTTTTTTTTTTTTTTTTAGCTATCTTTTCGTATACCAGGGCATAAAGTTATTCAGTTATTCTTTCATGTTTTTTTAAGTTTTTTTTTTTTGTGGTTATAGTGCACATTAAGCTTTGATAAAAATCTTCCCTAATTTCTTACAAACAGAATGAAGTAGGGATCTAACATTATCTTTTCCCATGTAGACAGCAAATTGTCTCAGAAAGCTCTCTGATCTGTCCATCCTTTCTTAAATGATTTGTAGTGTTAATGAAGTGATATGCGAAGCACCCACATGTCACTTTGTCACTTACCTATTGCCATGGTAACAGATTACCGCAGATTTAGTGTTTAAAAATGCCATCAATCTATTGTCTCACAGTTCTAGAGGTCAGAGGTCCAAAATCATTTAACTGTGTTCAAGTCAGGGTGATGGCCAGCTGACTTCTTCTGAAGACTCTGGGAGAGGAATGATTTCTCCTGCCGTTTTCAGCTTTTGAGGCTGCCTATATTCCTTGGTTTGTGGCCTCATCACACCACTTGCTCTTCTGCAGTAAAGTATCTCTCTGCCTCTTTGTAATATGACATTTGTGATTTCATCCACAGCCTGATCCCTAATCTAGTATATGGTTATCATATGCCATTATCTCCATATCTATATCCCTTTTTGTCGTATGAGGGAACATTTAGAGGGTCCAGCGATTAGAGTTTATGTAACTTCAGAGCCATTAGAGTTTATGTAACTTCAGCATACTATAATTAATTTAATATTTTTTCTCTATTAAGGAAATGTGGAAGAATACAAAGTAGTTCTCTTTCATCTATTAAGGTACTTTTTCCTTAAATATGTTAAATATAAAATCTTGTATTCTTCAAATAATTTTGATTTGCTAATATTTTATTTAAAATTTTGTCTGAAACTTTTATACTTCTATTTTTACATGAAATTTACCTGTAATTTTTCTCATAGTGCCCTTATCTACTTTTGATATCAAAGTTATAATTATTTGTTTTATACCTTAATGTCTGAAATAATTTGAATAAGACAAATACACATTTCTAAAAGACTTTACAATAATCTCTTATAAAATAGATGGATCTAGATATTTTTATTTTATTTTTTTAATTTTTTTATTTTTTTTAATATTTTATTTATTTCTAGGAGAGAGAGAGAGAGAGAGAGAGAGAGACAGCGTGAGTAGGGGAGGGTCAGAGAGAGAGAGGGAGTCACAGACTGAAACAGGCTCCAGGCTCTGAGCTGGCAGTCTGCACAGAGCCCGATGCGGGGCTCGAACCCACGAACCGCAAGATCATGACCTAAGCGAAAGTCGGACGCTTAACCGACTAAGCCACCCAGGCGCCCCGGATCTAGATATTTTTAAAATGTATGTTGTGAGAAATGAATAGGGAAAGTGAAACATTTTAATGTTCAATTTTTCTAATGGCATAGGACTCTTGAGACGATATCTTACTTTTTCAGTAAGTTAGGAAAATTTACATTTTGTCTAGGAAATCATCCATTTCTCATGGTTTCACCATTATTTGTACTTTTTAAAATCCTTATTTTTTCTCTATAAGCCATTTGGTTTTTACCCATTTTATTTCTTGACCATTTTCACTAAAGAGTTTTTGTGTATCATTTACATTTCACAGGTGCTGATATGTCAGGATTTCTTGGCTGAGTTCTGAATATTTTTAACCCCCAATTTAAGGTTTATTTTCTCTGATGAATAATTTCAAGTGAGTTTTTCAAATTCCCAAAGACATGCTGATTACTATTTTATTATCTATTTTAAAAATTATTCTCTGGTCAGATAATGTAGCACGTTTGCTAGTAATGCTTTACAATTTTTGAGACTTGTTTTTGATTTTTAGTTTTTATTAATCTGTAATGTCCATATTTTATTTAGCAAAAGATAAAATTAATATCTCTAAAATTAAAAAATGGCATATTATGCTATTATTGAAAGTATATTTTCTTCTCTCTTACATAATAGTTTTGACTAACACTTTAGACCCTAAAAATAAGATGAAATTAAATACCGATTTGTATAATTATTCCTATTTTATACAGTCAGTTCGTGATTCATTTTTAACCAAATGCTTAACAATTTGTGACTAACATTGTTTCTCCCATCTTAGTCTATCATTCAGAGAGAGACAATCACAAGACTTAGATCATCAGCTGCTTTCAAATTGATATGAAATTATTTCAATATTTTAACAACTAATATGGCTCTCCCAGTAAATACTAGGTGAATAACAGCCAGGGTCCGGAAAGAGTAAATATTATTCAGTTTCCATTAGAAACTCCATTTTCAACTTCAGTTTTAAGTAGTAATTTACCAGAGTATAAACTATGAGATTTATATTACTTTCATTCAGTGTGTTGAAAATGTTTTGTCTCAGTTTGATGGAGTGAGTGACAATTCAAGTTTGGGTCTTAGTCCTTTGCAAATAAGCCAACTTGCTTCCCAGTGGATTTAAGACTATTTTCTAGATTTATTATTATGTAGTTACACCTATGATATGACAAGCAACATAGGGTATAAATAAGGAATGTTTGTATCATGTGTTATCTTCAAATTTTGCCTCTTTTTCATACTTTCGTTTTTGAACTCAAGGGCATATTAAAATATCTCATTTTAGCCTCAGTGTCTTTTCACTATTTAGTCATATTTCCCTTAATTGTTGCCTTCTAGCTAATTAGTGTGATGACCCAGTTCTCCAATCCTCTTTCAACTATTTGATTTACAGTGTATCACATTTGAGTTTTAATTTCACTGTCAATATATTTTCATTTTTAATTGTTCTATTTGGTCTGTTTCTAATCCACCTGATTTTCATCCTCCTAAACACTTTATTTTTTTATGATTGGAATATTAGATATACATATTTAGGTTCTATTTTAGAGTTCTATAATGCTATAATAAAGCGTATCACCCTTTACCTAACATTTTTTGTACCTTATAATGGATTTTTTTCAACTAATATGTTTTATCTTTATTATGTTTGTGAGTTGAGTTCTTAGAAAACTTTCTGGTTGTTATTTGATTGTTTTGTTTTCATGTGAATCTCTGTGGCCTGGATTATGGTACATCCATTCAAAATGATTTTGCAAATGTTTCTCTTTGTATCTGTAAATATATCACCTCTTGTATTAATTAGGTGTAGTTTCTCTCCAGAGAAACAGAATCAAAAAGATGTGTATGCATGGAGAGTTTTGTTTTAAAGAATTTGTTCATGTGATTGTGGAGGCTGGCAAATCCGAAATGTGAAGGATAGGCTGGCAGTCTGGACACCCAAGGAAGTGTTGTAGTTCAAATTCTAAGGCAGTCTGTTAGTAGAATCCCTTTTTCTTTGAGGAAGGTTAGTCTTTTTCTTAAGCCCTTCAACTGATTGGATGAGGCTCACCCACATTACAGAGGGCAGTTTGCTTTACTCAGAGTCTACTGATTTAAATGTGTTAACTCCATTCAAAAAATACCTTCACAAAAACATCTGTGAAATTTGATCAAATATTCAGATGCCATGACCTGGCCAAGTTGATACATAAAATTAACCATCACATTTTCTTAGAACAGAATTTTACATTGATTTCTTAGTGTCAGAGTTTCCAGATAATGCAAATTATTGGAAGATTTATCCCCTATCTATGAGTGGCAAATTCCCAACACAAAAAGATAAAGGTTTCCTTGGTTTCTCCTTCACCTGTGATTTTTTTTTTTTTTTTTTTAATCTAGCCATTCACTTATTTGGAAGCTTTTCAAGATTGGCCACATATCTAACCCTTGACCTTTCAGAAACTCCTAGCCTGTTCATCTATCCTTGTGAAATTAAAGCTTATCCACTAGTTTTTGGAGATAGACAAATGCTTCTCTGGGTAATGACATCTGCCTTCTGTTTTTGTTTCCTTTCTCTTTTTCCTTTTTCTCCTCCTCCTGCTCATCTTGTAAACCAAAATATCATTTTGTAATAATTTTATCTTTAATTTCCAGATGTCTTTAGTAGGCAAAACTTTTGCCACATGACTCATATCGGAAGTTTGAAAAGCATCTTTTTTACATATATATCTATATCTGCATGTACATGTTTATCTCTAAATTTCTATTAATCTTGTGCTCATTTTTTTATTGAATTCTTAAAGTATTAACAGCCTTTTGCCACATTAAAGGCATTAGGCATTTCTTGTTTTGTATATATTTTTCCACTTTGTCTTTTTAAAATGTTTATATTTTGTTAAAAGTTATATAGTCTAATTTGATTATAAAGAATTTCCCCAATTCTAAAATATATAAGTGAAATCAAATCACTTTTTAGTTCTTTTATGGTTTTTTATTTATGTTTAAATCTTTAAGCCTACAGAAACTAACTTAAGGAGCAAGTTTGGTATTTGAGTTTATGTTCTCATAAATAGACAGTTATCCCTACACTAATTTTAACTAACCTGTCTTTTCCCCACTCAACATAATCATTTTATGGAAAAAGGATCTTAGCCGGAGTATGACTTACTTAATATTATAGGTAATTAAAAATTAAGATTGGACTTAACTGAGATCTCCATATAAAATTCAGTCCTCTGACTACTTAACTCTTCTGTGATTCCTGTTAGCATAGTAAAAATTTTATTATCTATAGCACTCTTGGCATGAAAACTTTTTTTTGTCAAAAGCATTCAAATTTCTTCTAAGTCCCAGTATTGATGCAGAATGTTTAAGTGTGCATTTGTGTGTGTTTGTAAATTCTCTCAATGTAAAATATGATAAAACTTGTAAGAACAACACCTTTGTCGAGTAGCAGCTGAGTAATGGCCATAATAACAACAGAATGCAGACTGTAATAAAGCAAATTACATTAAAAAGATGTGAAACATACATAGGGAAAATTTAATTGGTGTTTATTTGTTCATAATGTAAACTTTATGCGGAGAGGTGGCTTTTTAAAACTGGAGTTTACAGTAATGGGATGTAAAAATTCAACTAATGATATTTTTACCATACATGAGTACATCCTAATTAAAATACAGAGAAATTCGCTGCCTTAATTTTGTTTTCTTTTGCTATTAATTTGTTCTTCAAATATATGATAATCCTGGGGCACCTGGTGGCTCAGTCAGTTGAGCTACGGACTTTGTCTCAGGTCTTGATTTCACGGTTTGTGGGTTCAAGCCCCACGTCGGGGTCCGCGCTGACAGCTAGCTCAGAGCCTGGAGCCTGTTTCCGATTCTGTGTCTCCCTCTCCCTGACCCTCCCCTGTCCATGCTGTCTCTCTCTCTCTTTCTCTCAGAAATAAATAAAACATTAAATTAAAAAAAAAAAACAAGTATATGATAATCCCTCTAAAAAATGAGTGCCAGAAACATTCAGGTATGTAGACATGAACGAGAGAAGTTGTGCTCATTAAATGATTATGGAGTACTGAAACAAGACAGGGAAATCTGTGCATATGGTATGTTTATGTCTGTGCCAGGTTTACTTTAAACCGCTCAATTAGCATGTATTTGAGGTATGTATGAGTAGTTATAAAACATTGTTTCTGTTCTTATATGATTTAGTACTTGTTTGGGAACATAATATATTGATGCACAGAGATCCCCTAATAAAAATTTATATTAGGACTCAAATAACAGGAAAGAAAATTAAGCTATAGAATTTGAGAAATGAAATGGTAGTGTCGTCAAAAAATGACATAAAATTGAGATCTGGATGATTTTTTTTATGCCCTTTTAGATATTCAGACTGATATGTGACTCAAGCAAACAAATATAGTTTTTTTTTTAATTAAGAGGGAGATATATAGTCAAATGTACAAACATTGTGGTCAAATCTCACCCGATTATAATAGAACAATAAGTTAACTTTAGTTGGTCTGATTTGCTTGTTATTTTGACCAAAAACAACTTCTGACATTCCAGTTGTCTTAATTATCAGACTATGCAAATGCTTTGATAAGTTATATATAATAAATGAAGTAATAAAGTCAAGTTCATATCTCTTGTCATGAACACCAGAGCAAGAATTATTTAATGGTGGAGTCTAGTAGCATCTCTTTCAGTGTATCTTATTTTAAATGAAGAAAAGGGGTGCCTGGGTGGCTCAGTTAAGCCTCCACCCCTCCATTTCTCATGCACATGCTCTCTCAAATAAACATTTTTAAATGTTTTAAATGTTCCTCACTTAAATTAGTGAGGAAATAGTATAATGTAGAGTTGTGCAAAACAAGCCTGAGATTGGAAGATGGGGGACTAAAGGCTCAGGTTGCAATTCCCAGACATTTTTTCTTTACTTGCTGGGGCATTCCTGGCACACTGCCTATGTTCTCCGAGCCTTAGCATCCTGAATTGTAACATAAGGAAAATCACAATGTCCACAGTATTTAATTCCCAGATTTTTACGAGGATCAATTAAGAATTTATATTAATCTGTAATATGTAAGCAGGCTATCACCAACCTTTCTCTGAGCTGCCTCAGCATCTTTAAATACTGAGAAGCCATTAACCATTAAAGGATCATTAGTACGGGTCTTTGGGTCTTATTATTTCAACACCAAAAGAAGCCTGAGTATTGCTGGGGCATGCCGAACAAAGCCTCAATAATCCTGTACTGAAGTTCCAGTATTTAAATCTATCCCCCTCAGATCCTTTTCCTTCTGATTTTACAATACTAAGTGGGGAGAACAGGAAAAAATATCCCAAAATTATCGACAAAAGCACAAAAGAGCAAAAAGTTTATGGGTTTCCTTTCATGCACACACCGGCACAAATAGTAAAAGATTAAATTTATCTCCATAAGAGATGAAAAATTAAAATGAGGCAAAATTCAGAGCAGAATAGAAATGGAAAATTCAGAAACATCCACAAAGCAACTAAACTGTAAAGTGCCTAATACTGAGGGTGCCTGGGTGGCTCAGCTGGTTAAGCATCCAACTCTAGCTCAGGTCATGATCTTGTAGATCATGGGTTTAAGCCCCACATCAGACTCTGTGCTGATGGCTCTGAACCTGAAGCCTGCTTTGGATTCTGTGTGTGTGTCTCTTTCTGTCTCCACCCTGCTCACACTTTGTCTCTGTCTCTCTCTCAAAAATAAACAAACATTAAAAAGACAATTTAAGTGCCTATTACTCAACTGCTATTATGAATCCAAGATGTTGCAATATTGATTCTCTGTGAAGAGTGGCCTCTGCTTTTTTCTTAAGGGGACGGGTGAGGTATATTTTCACACATTAATCTGAAGAGCATAAATTTATAAGCTATATTTTAATGGAAGTATTTTCTATAAAATTAAAGATATCTTAAATACTTTATAAAGTAATCAACCCTATCCAAGTTTCCTGTATTACTACAATATATGTCAAAAGGGTATTATGCTTTGAAATTCAAATACAAAATTTTTTAAATTTTAATAAAATGTATGAACATTTAATAACATACTTTATACTGAAAATTATGATAGAGTATTAAAAATTGTATTAAGTATTTATAGCTTAAATAGCTGCTTGAAATTATCCCTATTAAATTGCATTCATTAAAAATTAATTCATATGTATTTTTATATTGGTGTTTGAGTTGGGATTCGTGTTTTCAGTGCCTCTGTACCTTATTACCTTCCAGTTTTTTCAGTAACCCTTTAAATAAGGCATCTCCCCCTTCAAAATAAAACCTGATTCTGCCATTTTGAATTTGTGCTCTTTCTTAACCATATATATTTAGTATTATTGCCTAATATCATTAGTGCTGTCAGAATTATCCAATAACATAAAAATATGACATTATTTCCCATACTTATAAATGTCATATCAACAATCAAACTGTCCATATATTTTATTGAAACATGTTGTTTCTTTCTACACCACTACTTCCTAATAACAAGAGATGTGACCATCTGAGGATTTTCAGAGCAGTATAGCATAAAGTGTGGCTATAAATTTAAAGGTGGTTTTGGAGTGATTCTTAAAAATGTAATAAAAAGTCTTATGGATGAAAAGTAGGATATTTACTACTATTTCTTGAATTTTTCTCCATTACTATCATGGATTTCTCACTATTCCTCAACCGTCAGCAGAATGCAAATGAGAGAGAATGCATGATAATCCAGTATTAATTAAAATATTGCCTTCTCAGTGAGATTTTCTTTGGCAAGTGAGATCTTATCTGACTATTCTATGTAATGATTTAACTACTTTCAAACTTATTTCCCCTGCTTTGTTTTTCTCAACTCTTATCAAATAACATATCCTATATTTTACCTAATAACCATGTTCACTGTCTGTTCTTCTCACTAGAAAACAAGTTTCATGAAGGCAAAAATATCTTCCTTTTGTTTTTTAATGTTTCTCTCTATAGTATTTGGCATATAGTAACCACTAATACTTTTTCAGTAAATAAAAGGAAATGAAGATACAGCTTGATAACTTAAGAACAGATATTGCAGTTAAGAAAATGACAATTTTTAATATTTACCTACTATAACATTCACTTATTTCTGGTTAAAGATGTAGGAGTTTTGATAAGTGTATATCATTTAACCACATCTATGATAAGGATAAAGAATAGTTTCATTGACCCATCCACTGCCTGTTGTTGACTCTTTATAGTAGACCACTCTGTTTACTCTTAATTCCTAGAGTCCATAGTATTTCTCCATTCTTATGATGTTCCAGAATAACATAAAAATGGAATCATATGGTTTATAGTCTTATTAGTGTGGTGTATTTTACTTATAGTTCATTTGTGATATACCCATGGTGTTGCATGTGTTAGTAGTTCATTCCTTCTTATTGTTGAGTAATGTTTCATCATATAGATGTGCCAGAGTTTGTTTTCTCCCCCCACTTTGGTTGCTTTTCTTTTGGCATTTTATTTTTTATTATTTTTTAAATATTTTATTTATTTCTGAGAGAGAGAGACAGAGAGAGAGAGAGAGAGCATGAACGGGGGAGGATCAGAGGGAGGGAGACACAGAATCTGAAACAGGCTCCAGACGCTGAGCTAGCTGTCATCACAGAGCCTGATGTGGGGCTCGAACCCATGAACCGTGAGATCATGACCTGAGCTGAAGTCGGACGCTTAACCGACTGAGCCACTCAGGCGCCCCTTTTTTTGCATTTCAAATTAATTAAATATAATTTATTCTCAAGTTGGTTTCCATACAACATTGAGTGGTCATCCCAACAAGGGCCCTTCTCAATGCCCATCACCCACTTTCCTCTCCCCCCCCCGCCATTAACCCTCAGTTCTCAGTTTTAAACAGTCTCTCATTGTTTGCCTCCCTCCCTCTCTGTAACTTTTTCCCCCTACGCCTCCCCCATGTTAAGTGTCTCAAGATCCACATATGAGTGAAAACATATGGTATGTGTTTCTCTGACTGACTTATTTCACTTAACAGAATACCCTCCAGTTCCACAGTTCCATCCAGGTTGCCGCAAATGGTCAGATTTCATTCTTTCTCATTGCCAGGTAGTATTCCATTGCATATATAAACCACATCTTATTGTTATTAGGAAGCAGTGGTGTAGAAATAAAAAAGTTGTTTCAATAAAACATATGGACAGTTTGATTTGTTCATTTTAGCCACTCTGACTGGTGTGAGGTGGTATTTCAGTGTGGTTTTGATTTGTATTTCCCTGTTAATGAGTGACATTGAGCACTGTTTCATGTGTCTGTTGGCCATCTGGATGTCTTCTTTGGAAAAGTGTCTATTCATGTCTTCTGTCCATTTCTTCACTGGATTATTTGTTTTTCAGGTGTGGAGTTTGGTGAGTTCTTTATAGATTTTGGATTCTAGCCCTTTATCTGATATGTCATTTGCAAATATCTTTTCCCGTTCTATCAGTTGCCTTTTAGTTTTGTTGATTGTTTCCTTTGCCGTGCAGAAGCTTTTTATCTTGATGAGGTCCCAATAGTTCATTTTTGTTCTTGATCTTCATGCCTTTGAAAATGGGTCAAGTAAGAAATAGCTGTGGCTGAGGTCACAGGTTGTTTCCTGCTTTCTCCTCTATGGTTTTGATGATTTCCTGTCTCACATTCAGGTCCTTCATCCATTTTGAGTTTATTTTTTGTGTGTGGTGTAAGAAAGTGGTCTAGTTTCATTCTTCTGAATGTTGCTGTCCAGTTTCCCCAGCACCATTTGTTAAAGAGACTGTCTTTTTTCCATTGGATACTCTTTCCTGCTTTGTCAAGATTAGTTGGCCATACATCTGTGGGTCCAATTCTGGATTTTTTACTCCATTGGTCTATGTGTCTGTTTTTGTGCCAATACCATACTGTCTTGATTACAGCTTTGTAGTAGAGGCTAAACTCTGGGGTTGTGATACCTCTTGTTTTGGTTTTCTTCTTCAATATTACTTTGGCTCTTTGGGGTCTTTTGTGGTTCCATACACATTTATGATAGTTTGTTCTAGCTTTGAGAAGAATGTTGGTGCAATTTTGATTGGGATTGCATTGAATGTGTAGATTGCAGTTGAACAAATATGGGATTTTATCTAGTTCTTTGCAATTAAAAAGAAAATTGATATATATATTAAAGACATACTATCATTCTTAGGTAGATATCTACAGTCAAACTATACAAATTTTTATAAAGATATATTTTATCTCTATAAAAAACTACTAAGCTTCTTTATATAGAGGCTTTACTATTTTGCATTCTCACTAATAATATATGAGAGTTCTAGCATCCTCACTAGTATTTTTATTTACAGTATTGATACTGTTTTTGCTTTTTTTGTTGTGTTTGTGGTGATGAAGTTCAATTTATCAACATTTTTAAATGGATCATACTTTTGGTGTCATATCTAAGAATATTTTGCCTAAAACATGGCCACAAGATTTTCTTCTGTTTACTCCTATGTTTTACATTTACATCTGTGGTACATTTTGAGTTAATTTCAGTTAAATGTGAAATATGGGTCAAGGATACTTTGTACATGAATGTTCAATTTTCCAGCACCATTTGTTGAAAAGACCATCCTTTCACCAAAAATTATTTCACCTTTATCAAAAATCAATTGATCATATATGTTGGGTCTGTATCAGAACTCACTATTTTGTTCTACTTATCAATGTGTGCATACTTTTGACAATACTATACCACCTCAATTACTGTACTTTATATTAAGTATCAAGTGTGAATTCAGATGTTTTATTCTTTTCCATTAAAACTTTAGAGTAATCTCTTTAATATCTTCAAAATATACTTGGATTTTTATTTAGATTACATTGATCTGTAAGTCAATTTGAAGTGTACTGATATAACAGTATTAAGTCTTCCAATCATAAACTTAGTATCTCTTTCCACTTGTTAGGTCTTTATTTCTTTTATCAGTGTTTTGTAATTTTTAGCAGACAGATCAAGACCATATTATGTTAGATTTTAGCTAAATCTTTTATTTTTGTGTGGTCTTGTAAATGATATTGTTTAAAAATGTTTACTCTTTCAAGTGTTTAATGCTATTATTTGTAAAAACAACTGATTTTTGTACTTTCGAGCTTATATACTGCCATCTTGCTAAATTTACCTATTCTAGGAGCTTTTTGTGTAGAGTCCCTGAGATTTATATGTTGACTATAAATAAGATTTTTTTTCCAACCTCTATTTTGATTTTTTTTCTTTCCTTACTGTACTATTTAGAATTTCCCTCATGTACTGAATAGGACTGAAGAGATTACTTCATTAATTTTTAAATCTTATTTTCTTCACATTTGAAAATTTCTACTCATCTTCAGTTTCACTGATGCTTCTATTCTGATACCTCTATTCTGATATTGAGGCCATCTAACTTTTTAAAAAGTTTCAGATATATTTTCTAAAATTTTTGTTCATACTTTTTATGATTTATGTTTTTCTGCTATGAACTTATACTTTCCCTTCAAGAGCATTTAATCTTAATGGATGGTCATGATAGTCTTTGTGTGCTAATATCATTGTCCTGGCAATACTGGGTTGACAACTGATGGTCTTTGCACTTGATGATTAGTCAAATTTTTGTCTCCCAGTGCTTTGGTATAGCATGATTTCTATGGTACTCTGGCCATTTGTCAAATCCTCTGGAGAATGTTGTTGCATCATTGTTATTTTAAAAGACAAATTACATGGCTAGTTCAGAAGGCAAGTTTTATTTCATCTTTAGCAGTAGTAGCTCCAATGTCAGTGCCTTCAAAATTTGTAGCTGTGCTATTCAGGAGTTCATCTGGGACTAAAATATTTGGTGGGTAGTTTAATTACAGTTCAATTCTCAAACACTGCACTCCATGTTATTGGGTGTTAATCTTTGTGATGAGCCTAAGTCCATGTATTTGTTCATACATAGGGCTAGGGAATCTGCTTTTGTAGCCTAGTCTTCTTCAGTATTTCCTTCACAATTTCTGGTACACAGGGGCCTCATTACCCAGCTCTTTGGATGGATATATAATTTCTCTCAGAATTTTAGCCCGTCCTCTCACACAACTATACATGATGGCATCCATCCTTGAGGAAAGGTATCAAACAATGAGAGAGAATAAAATAATGGTGATTCTTCACATAAAATGTGATATGATATACTTCATATCACAGGGATTTCTGTTTCTCTGGCTAAAGACAGGTGTTTTCTCTCTTTAGGTGTTTTAGGAGCCCTTGTCATAGTACCATGGCAGTTTAGCTTTGTGAGGGGGGCTGGCCTGAAAGTAGGGATCAGAGAAAAAAATATTTTTCTCTCACCTCTGGGATCTCAAATTCCCTTTTTTTCTGGTCTCTTGGAAAGACAGAAGGGCTTCCTCTAGAAGATTTTGTTCTCTGACTTCAGTTCAGTTTGAACCACACTCAGGTGAAACAAAGCCAGGTAAGAAAGAAGGCAGTCAACAGAAATCTGACCTCTCTACCAGTCAGTCTGCAAGTGCTGACTTTTCACCCAATCTATTTGTTACTGTTCACTTTTGAGAGTTCTGTATAGTTACTTTTTGTACTGTGTCCAGATTTTTAGTTGGAAAGTGGTGGCAGGGCAATAGGATGTAGTGGGTTTGTCCCATCTTAGCCAGCACCTGAAGTCAGAAAACACAGGTGTAAATCTACTGATAGCCAGGATTTTACTTAAGAAGCCAAGTGGAATCTGATCACATATATTTCACTTGTTAAGGATACAAGCTATGAATATATATTATAAAAGTAAGGTATTATGGTTTATTAGCTCTGTGCTAGAATCTATTGTATGTAAAATAAATGTAAATATTACAAATAATAATGGTGTTCTAGTATAAGATAAGAACATGTGAAGGTGAAGATGAAGAAAGGTCTGAGATCTCGTAATGTCACTTGACTTTGGAAAGAGCTGTATTCAAACCTCAGTCTGTTTATAAACCTGGGCTCATAAACACTATGCAATATAGGTTAGGAAAGGCCATTTATTTTATGATTTAAGAATTTGTGATTCTTTAAGAGACGAGCTGAGAAAGGAGGAAATATGAAGATATACAGGAATTCATTTAGGTATTCATTTGCAAAAGTTTTTGAGTAGTACCTTTAAGATACATGTTAATATCATGTGTATTATAAGCCATGAATCCTGTTCTCACAAAGCTCATATTGTAATAGAAAAAGTAAGTTTGTCAATCAGTACATAATTATAAAACAATATGATTAGTACTATGGTAATGTTAAATGTAAGTTTCAGAAATAGGCTGGGTTGGCAAAGGTTATCCCTCTCTGGGAAGGGAAAGAAAGAAAAATTTTTGTCAAGACTTAAGACTTAAAGAATGATAAAACAAGTGATCCAGAGGGAAGGTCATGTCATCTAGAAGGACTAACAGTGTAATGGCATGACAAGAAAAAGAACTAACATTATTGCTATTCATGACAAGAGATAAGTGACCAGGCTTGTATTAGCTAAATTGATATCACATTATTAGTGTGAGGTCCATCAAGTCACTATTTTAGGACAAATTTCAGTGAAGCAAATGGCGTCTGGTTACCTATTTCCAGGAGTAGAAAGCCGAACACTTCTGCCTGTTGGTATTAGACCGAATAATGAAAACACAATGTGATCCAGTACTGGATGTAACAGTGCTGTACTCAGAGAAGCCACAGAGCAAGAGCAGCTTCCGCAGTGGGCATTCGTCTCCTGTGACCAGCAGGTCCCTTTTGGCAGCCAACACAGGCAGTTGACCTGCAAGCATTGTTTTTGTATAGCACTAGGATTCCATCCTCTTTTCAAAGGGGACAGGGGTAGCAGCATGGTTGGCTAGGTGCCTTATACTTAAACAGAACAAAGTAGTGGACACCGAATCTGAAACATAGAAAGATATTCCCACACAGGGTGATGAGTCCAGCACAGGATATGAGGGCTTGTTATCTCTTGGCAAGGTAGTGTGCTAGGCCCTTCCTAATGTGGCCAAGAGGGGTGGAAACACTGTGCTTATGAGACTGCCTTTCGTAGTCTTTCAATGCTAAAAATGGCTTCATCATTATTTATCTGAACTCTTTTTTCTAAATTAAAAATTGGTTTAGGATCTAAGCTTTATATACTTATTTGGCCATGATGGGAGTCTCAAACATAGAAGTCTGGTGTTATGACACCAAGCTCAGAGCTTTGTCTCCTGCATGGTATTTTATGTTTATTATTTTTTGGCCGTTTGTAACTTCCAAATGGAAAGTCAAAGAGAATCCTAAGGATTATTATATTAATTAACATTTATTTAGAATCTGAATATGGAATATGGTTTGATTCAATTTCCTTTTGGAAATGTCTGACAACTTACCAGTGCTGTTGCCTTGAATATAAAATCAAATGCTTATTCTACAATCCTATAACTATGAACTCCTAGGCAATGAAAAACTCTGACTAAAGGATTTAACTAGCTATTTCCAATGGAATGAATAGATTGCTCATCA
Source organism: Crocuta crocuta (assembly GCF_008692635.1). Classification (NCBI taxonomy): domain Eukaryota; kingdom Metazoa; phylum Chordata; class Mammalia; order Carnivora; family Hyaenidae; genus Crocuta; species Crocuta crocuta. Next base: position 11,680,461 of record NW_027531917.1, on the reverse strand, counting down.
GAATAAATACACTTGGGTTTTAATATGAAGGCTTTATTTTTATTATCCTCTGTAGTTTTGAAAACTCTAACTTAGCTTTCCTCTTTTTCTTGTTGTACAGCTGCTATATACTTACCCCCTTAAAAATCCCTGACCATTTCCCTGAAGGGGATAGAGTCAGTGGACTGAATAGGATTAGCATCAAAAGTCACCACTGCTTTCCCAAGCAGAGTTTAAAAATAGGATCATTGAATAATAAGGGATTTAAGTCTCAACCAAGCAGGGTGCGGAAGGAAATTATTTGGATTTAGACCAATAGAGATTAGAGTGTGATTACAGACTACCATGTCCTTTATATCAGATTAACGGACTTGAAAGAGAAGACTTGCAGGAAAAAAAGTCGGGTCACAAAATTTTCCACCTGCTTCCCTAAATCAATCACAGAAAGATCACTCTCTCTATACGTTTCTGAGTCTGAGGGTACTGATTGAAGCAAACATAAAGTGGTGAAAGTGTGGCAGTATAACAGTGTGAGGTTTAATGAAAATTACCTTTGGAGAATAGTCAATATACGTATCAAGAAACCATGACAGGTAACCAATAATAATATTTTATCTTTAAAAAATCAAATTCCAGGGAAGAAAATGCATCATATTCAGCCAAAATTCATTCATTCTTAGAATAAGGCATTTGTAGTTAATATAGAATTAACAGGGACAAATAAGAAAGATTTTTCTTCAATATGAGATTAGTTTACATGGATTATTCAAAGCTTGGATAAAAAGAAGAATTCCTTTTTAATTTTGCTAAGGTATAGTGAGGGAAGAAAAATGCCTATGTAAAATCGTTTCTAACAGGTGTCCCAATCAAACTGAAGTAGGTGTCTGTTTATCCTAGCAATCGTTTATTAAAAGGGCAATTAGTAATAAGGGGAAATCAGGTAGCATGTACCACCTAAGTGTCAGCAAGTATGGAGAAAAAAAGTCATTTTTAAATTGCAAAGCATTTTACTTACATAAACTTCAAAATGTTGGAAACATTTTGCATAATCTACATGGTTTCCTTTATGAAGATAATAAGAGTGCTTTGAAAGAGAACTTGTTAAAAATCTATTTGAACTAGGAGATGATGAATTCTTGATGTATATTTTGAAAAAAAGTACAAGTTAAACTGACATTTGAACATATTTTCTTCTACCTGAAATCCCACTTCTTCTGAAATCTGTAGAAAACTTCAGAGCAGCAGCAGCAAGAAGGATACGTGTCTGTTAGCTCTTTGTTATATATTTGATAGTGACTTTTTATTACATACCTATAGATTTAATTTTTAGATAATTAAAATAGGGAATATAATTGAAAATGATATCACATCAACTTTTGTATAAAGGCAAGAACAAGTGATACTGCCATGTGATAATTACTTGTTCAGTGTTTATTGTTTTATCAATAATTTCAGTTTCTACTACGGGCCTCTAAAAGCATTAGTATAATTGGTAAGAATTTATTAAACTATAGTAATTTATATTACTCTGAAATTGAACTGGAGAAAGTCTAATCATATTTATTATAATGAAAAAACAACTTTAAAAATTGGATAGATCATTGACCTAGATTAACTACTTTAGTAACTCCACGTGGGTAAGTAGATATGGTATGTAAATACATATACATGTATATTGTTAAGAGATAATATAGTCGTATAGAGGGCTATAAAACTCTATTGAAATAAGATCGACATACAAAAAAGCTGGACCTATTTAATGCATACAACATGATGAGTTGGGAGAGGAACCCTGAAAGTAACACTATTAATTAACCTGTGCAATAAACCTAAACATTGCCTCCAAATGTTTGCTCTCACCCTCTTTAGATCAAGATCAGTATTCTTTCATTGTTTACAAGTTTCCATATAATATCAATATTGTATTCAGTAAATAGTTCTAAATATGAATCACTACATCAAACTATCCATCTTTCATATAGCATTATCTCTGTGAAGTAAATTCCATTGTTATCATTTTTTTCAGTGTCCTGAAATTAAATTTTTAATAGTGTCAAATGGGAAAAAAAGACACTACTTTGAAAATATTTGTCACTTATCTGTTTCCTTGGGTAACAGGTTACTATAATAGGAAAAATATGAATTATGTTAGACCTGTCTCTAGGACATAGTAAGAACCAAATTGTTGGCAAATGTTATTATTTTCATTCATCTAATTTTTTCCACTTTAAAATTGGGGATAATAGTATTTAATTATGGGATGTCTTTTGGAACAAGTGGTTGATGCGTGCATTGAAATTCTCATACTTATTGAGCTATATTAAGCAGTAAATAAAATACAGTTTGATAAAGACTGCCAGTTAATGTGTTCACAGAGAATAGAGAAAGGCATCATTTTGCATGTGTTGCAAAGACTTTTATCAATGTGTTGGATTTAGACATGATAATATTGAATGGAATTTAGACATGATAATATAGAATGGAATTAATGCTTACAAAGTCTGAGATTGGGTGTTTGGAAACAGAAATGGTTAATAAGGATTTGAGAAAGATAAAAATATTAAATTAGTTGTTAAATCTGATAAGGCAACATGTTTTGAAAGCCAGTTAAGCAGGTTGATTTTGCCCATATTTTACTAAAATTTTATTTTGTGGGACAAGCTTTCCCTATGTAAAATTTCACATTGTCATTAGATAAAATTTTCAAATGTTCTGAGGATTATATTGATTGTGAGAAAAATCACCGTGATGAATTTAAGGCATTAAAAAAGGGCTTAAGTACGTACCTGTCAAGAGCCTAATATATTAGGCAAAGTATTTTATTTGTGTTTCTTTACCAATTAGATCTTATGTTTAGAGCCAGAAAAATTTCAAAATACAGAGATTTAATGTTTTTGGAATCAAATCTCCTGATATGTAAATTGTTTTAAATTCCTATGTCTTGTTCGGAAAGGAACCATTGCCAGACATGGAATAAAAAAAAAAAACAGTTTATCAAAAACTGTTGCCTACTTGGCCTATGTTGCTATTCTCCTCAATTGCAGGGCTGGTTATTTTGATTAATGTTGAGAGGCTGTGGAAATGACTTCCCTAGAAATCTTGACTGGGCTAGAAACCCATCTGTCTTACATGGCTTACTTGTAGTCCTGCCTGGAGGCAAAGGATAGATAACCTGAAATAGAATGAGAGACCCAAAGGAGAGGATTAAGTCACTAGATTAGTGGTGACCATATGCTCTCTAGAAGGTTTATGAAATTGCTCATTTCCATGGGAAAAGATATGTTTTCTCAGTGGCCTTAAAGTTTAGTAAGAGAACAATGCCACCAGCGTCCTTTAAAATGCCATTAAATCCACTAGAGCAAGTAAGCTTTCAAGGAGAATATTTTTGTTTCAGATATATGAACATGCTAAACTATTATGAAAAATACTTTACCTTTATCTTATCTCTTCCCCCCATTTTTCTCTTTGCAGTTCTCCTTTCTTTCCTTCCTTCCCTACAAAATATTTTAGAATGCTTCACTAATGCTTTTTTCTTTTCCAGTTGCTAGGTTTTATTGGATTGCTTAGCAGTAACAGAACATCATAAAAAGAAATAAAACTCTTTTTCAATTCAAGGCACACTATCTTGTTTACCTCAATTCTTACACTTTTCCTGTTAGTAACAAAAAGGTTTTAAACATAAACCAAAACTGATTGAGTTACTATTCTAAAAGTAATTCCATGCTACTAGAAAATACTGTGCTATGTAGTTAGAAAATGTTTTTTTAAAGTCATCTTTGTGTTTAATCTCTCCTTTACTAAACCTAAATACAGAGCTTTCTTTACTCTTGCTGAAAATGTATTTATTTTTTTATGAGGCCATGAACTCAAAGGCTATCAATTCTTAAACTGGAAAAGGTCTACCCAAAGAGCTTGGTTTTATATATATTTTCTGTCTCTCTCTGTATTGGCACTTAAATGACATTATTCTATTAAGGTATAATATGAATTAGTATTCTTGAGTCATTTATGAGAATTCAATGCTATCTAATTGCTCTTGCCTTCACATCACTGTTTCTTCTGATTTTCCTTAGACTATTCCTTCAGCCTGGAATGTTCAACTCTATCCTATCCGTGTTTCATTGCCACATTCCAAATGACACCTCCCTTATATATGGTGCTTTTTGTGAGACCCTTCCCCATAAGCTCTCTGAAAAATTGAGAAGAAAGAACTATAACATATCCAACAAAGCACTTTGTCAGGGAGTTCGTTTCTTTTTAGTTTGGAATATATTAGGGCATGTATAGCCCGAAACTCTTTGAGGTCAGGGACAGTTTCATATTTATGTACATGAGACTGAGAATAGAACTTTTAGTACCATGTGCATAGGTGTTTAATGAATATTTATTGGGCAAATAGATGAAATACCTTATTCTAGATCTGGAATATGGCAGTTTTGCTTTCTGTTACAAAGAGTAAACTGGGTCTAAGGAATGCATTTTCTTCTTCCTTCTATCTAAAATGAGGTAATGGTCATTTCTTAATGGTTTTTGCTTAGTTAAATAGAAGTTTCCGTTTAACCAAGTCATTTCTGTTTAAACAAACAAAACGTCACTGCAACTAGTGAAAACCAAGACTTACAATTTCCTCTATATTGATATGCTAAGAAAAAAATTAACAACCAATTTTGATATCATAACAGCTAGCACTCTTGTAGCACTTATATTGTCCCACGAACTTTGCATATCCAACCCATTTACCCTCCCAAAAGCTCTGTGAAAAACTGAGTGGCAAAGAGCTCCTATTTCCTGCCTAGTGTCAGACAACTAGCAGGTATCAGGGCAGGGGCTTGGACTCAGTTAATGTGGCTCTAATGGATAGTAAGGGTACATAATAAAAGTTTCAGCAAAATATACGTAATACATTTAAAAAATGTGCTTCTGTTAAATACCACAACTGTAGGATGCTATCCAGATAGAGCTAAGTCATATCTATTTCTGAAGAATTCAAAGTTTGCTTTAATTGAAGTTTAATGATTAAAAAATACATAGTCAGGTTAAGATGAAGATGTCTAAACATGTTAGCCAAGGTTTACTAATTTTACTAGTAGTTTTTTAAATTTTTATTTTATTTTTTTCTCAAGAGCGAGAGCATGGGGCAGAGGGAGAGAGAGTGAATTTGAAGCAGGATTTACATGGAGCCCCATGTAGGGCTTGATCCCATGACTCTGGGATCACGAACTGAGCTCAAATGAAGAGTCAGAAGCTCAACCGTCTGAGCCACCCAGGGGCCCCATAATTTTACTAGTATTTTAAACATAACCTTTCTTCTTATTTCATCCTAGATCTTAACCTTGTTCTTATTTCTCTTCTATGAGTGGTTTTTTTTTTGTGATTAATACTATTTTCTGAAGGCTTATCATTGAAATGTTTTATTCAATAGTCATTCCCATGTTTTTATGGAGTACCAAGCATATGTTAAATTTGTTATTATTCATGGAGCTTTTCATACAAACATTAACAGTACATTTTCAGACCATAAAATTCAGACACCTTAGGGGCAGTGAATGACACTGGAATTTGTCAAATTTAGTTACTTTTAGAGACAAGGAGACTGAGATCTGAAGAGGCTATGTGACTTGACCAAGGTCACTCAGCAGTACGTGACATGATGTAAGTCAAGTCACTGGAGGCCATTTAATAGACTTATACACTACAATTAAGCTGGGCTGACTTTTCTTTTGCCTTGTTTTATACCTTTCCTAGTTTGCCAGTTTCTCTTGTGCATTGAATGTGCTTTTTTCTTGTCATAGGAATATAACCCCATTAATTTACTATGGATATCATATAAGCATACCATTTATATTTATGAACTTATGTAATGAGGTAGATATGTGAAAATTCTTTTTCGTTCGGAGTGCCAAACTTCTGCCAGAAAGCTACTCCACCAATTTACCATGTGCCCTAACATTCAACATCAATTTAGGAGAGAGGACTAAACCTTTTCTGATAGTGAAATTTTAAAGTGTTGTTTGGTTTTGCTTGCATAGTACATAAAACAGGGGTGTTTCCTAGAAGGAATTTTATCTGAATACTTGAGAAAAAAAATTTCAAGCTCAAAGCGTGCCAAATCCTATGGTAAAGGGTGGTAAAGTAATGCGATGTATAATTAGGGAAAATAGATGAAGTAGAGAGACATTATTACTCTCATCAGAATTAGAAATTTCTGCTATTTGAACAGGGAAGTAATTTTATTATATGAACCATTAGAAGGAATAACTAAAGCGAAGACCTAGAAGGTAGTGCTTTTAGCTTAAAGTTAGTAAAGTTCTCTGATGATCTGCCCTATACTAGATACTTTTATTTAACACTTCTGCACTGAGAGCAAAGAAGAGTCTTTGCATGGATTCTAGGATTCCAGATTAAAGCAATAGTGATTTCTCTCTCATCCTGTACATATAGCAAACTATACCTTCCATGTTTTTCCTTATGTTTTTCACGGCTTCAACCTGCTGATTAGTGGTTCCATATCATTTCTAGGCATGATTGTTCCTTTTCTTCCTGCCCAAGCTGATCTTCTTTGTATCTACTGGCCTGCAGTGTCTATCACAGGACTATTGTTGACTTGGTGCAACATCTTTAGGTTATTTTAATTGCCTAACTGCCCATGCAAAGCTCCTTACACAGAGAAGCATGTACTTATATAATTTAGTTATTTTAAAGAAGAGTTATTTTTTACTTACTGGTAAGCATGACCCAAATTAAGTTTGTTAAAGCATAACTGTGGTGATTTAATTTAACATTTGCATTTTCACAGTGGTGACCAGAGTTGATTTTCACATTTGTTTTTTTCACATGAATTGAATGGATAGGAGTTTATATAAACAAGAATATACAGTACAAAAGAGACAATATGAAAGTGACTGGATGTATTTTTAATAAACCAAATGTAGATATTAATGATTACAGCACACTGCTGTCTTATTAAAGAAGTTATTGATTTATATTTCCTGTTTTACTTATTGACAACCATCAATCTTCTGCTGCTACATAATCTAGGTTACTATAACAAATATCTCCTATCACCCAATCTCCCACAAGGTGAATATAATTGCATTTCATGCTGATTGAAAGGTTTGTAAAGATCTTTGTTCTCAGGAAGTTTATAATGCATAAGAGACCTAAACCTTTGTTATTAAGGACAGACCATCTTTCATTCTGAATATTACTTTGAACAAAGAACACTCTTAAGTTATAAAAAATTGCTTTCTTAATGTTGCCTTCTCCAATCTTTTCCTCTCATCTTTTATTTTTTGCCTCAATTAAATCCTCCTCTGGACTTTGCAAACCCTTCTGTCAAACCAATCATGAGGGTACAGAATGCCCTACTCCATGTTTTTTGTTTTTTTGTTTTTTTTTAATTTCAGTTAACATACAGAGCAATATTGGTTTCAGGAGTAGAATTCAGTGATTCATCACTTACATATAACACCCAGTACTCATCACAAGTACCCATCTAGCCCATCCCCCTCTTACATCCCTCCATCAACCACCAGTTTGTTCTCTATCATTAAGAGTCTCCTGTGATTTGTTTCCTTCCCTCCTCTTCCCATATGTTCATCTGCTTGGTATCTCAAATTTCACAAATGAGTGAAATTATATGATATTTCTCTTTCTCTAATTGACTTATTTTGCTTAACATAACACATTTTACCTCCACCTGTGTCATTGCAAATGGAAAGATTTCATTCTTTTTGATGGCTGCCCTTCTCTCATGCTCATCATTTTTCCTTTCTCTCTTTCTCCTCTAATTAATAATAATGTAAATATATACCTAAGATCTCTCCCCTTCTTTCCTTCACCAATTATTTACTTTTTAATGACTCGTACCTTCAATTCAGAGCTACAGCAATCTTTCCTCTCCCACCCCGGCTCCTTCTTGTTTCTCTTAATATTTCCTGATGCTAATTTTCCAATATCCATTTATCTAGGGTGAAAGACTCTAAGCAGTGCAATATTCCTAAATCCTGATAATCTGAATATGGAGAACTACCATAGTAAGGAGGCATAAATTATAATATAGTAGATTCAAAGTATGAGGTAATGAAAGGAGGTTTCATGTATATCTGATCAAATTAAGTTCAGATCTTCCTAAAGCTATTATTAGGGCTTATGGCTTTTCAGGAACAGAGATAAGGAAAGTAAAGTCAACTATTTAGGCAAAATGCTCATGCTGGAAATGCAGCTGTAGAGTAAAACCTCAATTCCTCACTAAATACCATAAGCTAATGTTCTGCCCCGTATTGTTTTGCTTCTCTTCAAAGAGTGGCTTCCTTATTATTTCTGCTGCAGATTTTTTCGTTATTCTGCTTATATAATGAGTTACATATTAACATCAGTTAATATTCCAACCACAATTGTGTAATATCTGTATTGTTTCTCTCATCTAGCATGACAGTTTGAAATGTAACTGTATATACACTATATACACTTTATACAAAAATATATATGTGTTATATATATATATATAAATTGTAACTTTATGCCTTAACACCTCCTTAGAGGAAAAGAAGACAGATGTTTTCATACAGCCAGTTCAATAACCACTGTATAACAATAATTATTTTTAAGTATAGTTCCTTCATAAGCTGAAAGGCAGAAGCTAAAGGCTTACATTCATTCTGTTTGTTAATTCTAATTCACATCTTTGAATGGTTCAAATCTGTCTCAGCTAGTCTAGTATCCACCTTTAAAGATAAACCCATATTTTGTAATAAAATAATTTTGCCTACATCTTCAAGGTCATTTCAGAAATTAACTTTGCTCACAGGAAGAAACGGCTTTGGCTGCATGGGATGATTTCATTACAATCTATAGTCTTTACATATAGAGAATGTAATTACCTCAGAACACCTTACTCAGTGTTGAATTTCAATAATGAATGCTAGCAAAAAATAGAACACAGTTTTCTAGGGTCAGCCTGAAAATGTAAAAGGAAAACATATACTATAGACACTGAAATATTCTCTATGCCTACATGAGAAATACATAATTGAATTTATTTCCCTCCCTTGTGCTTTTCATCTGATGAGAAGGCCTGATTTATATATATTATCTGATGTTTTCCATAATATTAGTTTAATATAACAGCTATGGCAATCAAATCTCATAGGTAATAAGTGATAAAGATGAGACAAATGATACAATTTGTAGAGCTTCCACAGTGTCATTTAGAGATGAAAATCATGAGTTTTGACCTCATTTTCATGAATTGTTGATTGAGTCTGTATCTGTGAAAAATCTATCTTATCTATTAATGACTCTCTTTTGATACAAATGTGTAGTGGAAGTGCACTGCAAAAGTAAATATATGTTTGGAACAATATCATTAGCCTTACAACGTGCAGAAGCAACAAAATAATTAGTGGTGTTGAAAATAATTATGCCATTTAAAAATATTGATGGTTGTTTAAACAAATACACTATTATGTGCTTTATAATGTGCTTACCTTACAGTTTTCTATTTAGGGCTTTTTTCTCCCCTTCAACTTCTCCATATGGTACAATTAGTTTAACTATTTGATTTAATGTCTTGAAAATCTAAGTACTTTTGGGCATCATAGACGGACGATGTTGCATTGAGATCTTTCCTCTTCATTAAACATTTTATACCTTATGAAAACTCTGTGTTCTATAGGGATTTCTCATCATTTAATTATAGTAGAGTTCCCATCTTTGATTTTACAAGTTCCATAAGAGAAATGAAACATAAGGAATTTACAAAATATTGCATTCAATATTTGTAATTATAGAAACTTTGGAGTTTCCAATCTCTGAAAAAAATGTAGTAAAACTACAAATATGATAGTGTACTATTTCTCACATGAAAAGAATAAGTATAATCTTGCAAAGAAACTTACCAACAAGAAGCATTTCTAAACTATAATGCAGAGTAGCATGCTCTTGGTATTTTCAATTTTTAACCCCTCACTTGGGCATTCTTCAAGGAGGCAGACAGGGTTGGAGCAAAATAATTGCACTGGAGTTTAAGAGACCTATGGAATTCCAAAATATTTTTCCCTTGAGTATTTAATTTAGGTAAGAATCTGCAATATAGCCAAAGTATTTTATGCCAAAAATGTATCATTCTTTGGCTTCATTAGAAGAAGAGATAAAAATTAGGAATCTTATCTAGGTGAATGCATCCCTTCATAGTTAGTTAGTTATCTGTGAGTTACTTCCTTCAAACAAGAAAACTGAACTGAAAATAGAATGGTCTATTGTAGTTTACAGCATCTTTGCTACCAAACTAAAGTTACGTTTCCAGGAAAACTGAGATAGAAATTTACTACTAGGCAAGAAGTTACTGCCACAGGGCTGTGTTTCTTTATAACGAAGAATATAAGGAATATCAAAAATTTGCCATCACAAGAAGCAAATACATATTTTGACACAGATCATTTTATTCCTTTGTTCAGAACCCTCCAAATTCTCTCCTCTCAATCAGAGTAAAAGTCAAAAGCCTCCCAACCCATTTACACTTTACCCCCTATCCATCCTCTAGCAACACATTCTTTGTTCCCTCTCCCATCCACATTTACCTATTAGTTGCTCCTTGAGTTGTTTTGTATCCTACTTAAAATGGTTGCAAAATATTGTACCCTAGAACTTAGTGGAGTAAAACAACTGTTTATTAAGGTCACAGCTTTTGAGGATCATGGATTTGGAGAGAGCACTGCAGAGATGGCTTTTCTCCATAATGTAGGAGTCCTCAGCTAGAAGATACTGGGGCTGAAGGCTGAAATCATTTGAAGACTCATGTATCTGGCAACTGATCATCATATGATCTGGGGGCCTTGCTTCTCTCCACGTGATCTTCTCCATGTAATCTCTGCATGTGGGATAGTTCAAGATTCCTCACAGCATCATTCTTTGCTAATAGTGAGAAAGACAATGTTGGAGAATCCACAGTTCTTAATGTGGTTTTTCTTGTGAAGACATATAGCATCACTTCCTCTATATTTAAGCAATTATGACCTCTGGACCAAGTACAAGGATAGGACTTGAAACTTCTGTTTTTCAACATCATAAATAACCTCGATAACATTGTTCATCTTACTTCAAAGTCAAATAATTGGCATAGTTAGCATTACAAGAGAAACAGTGTTGGCTATCTTCTCTTAGGTTCGGTGACCACACATATTTAAATATGTGCCCTTTGCNATAGCGGGACCCGGTTTTCCTCACTCCAGCGGGCTCAGGCTCCGCGCACCCGGCAGGCAAGCCCCCACACATGCTCACCAGCCGGACCCAGAGAAGAAAGCAGCGATTCTGACTCCACCCCCAGAGCTCCGCAGGGGGCCTGGAATTGCCTGAGGGGGTTGCCTGGGAAACTGTGTCTAAGGCAATTTGAGTGGGGCGCGTGGACTGGGATTTGGAGATTGGAACTTGCCTGGGTTGAAGAGTGCAACCAACCTCGGCTGCGCCCCCGGTACGGGGAGTTTACACGCCCAAAAAAAAACGAGGTGCAGCGCTTGGTTCAAGAAGGGAGTGGAGCACCGTCACTCTCCTCCCCACAGCCACCAAGGCAGAGCTCCCGCCTGAGGCATTGGATCACACCACGCCCATCCCTGCCTGAGAGGTGCCCTCCTCCCTTTATTTTTCCTTTTTTTTCCCTTTTTTTTTCCTTTTTGTTTTTTCTTCCCTTNCGGAGGAACAAGGGGGAGAAGAAGGGCGGAAATGGTGGGGGAAAGGGAGAGAGGCAAACCATGAGAGACTCTTGAATGCTGACAAAAACTGAGGACTGATGGATGTGGGGGGAGGAGGGATGGGCATGGAGGAGGACACTTGTGGGGATGAGCACTGAGTGTTATGTGGAAACTAATTTGACAATAAAGTATTTGTAAAAAATAAAAAATAAAAAATAAATGAATAAATAAATATGTGTCCTTTGCCTTCCTTTAAAATACTGGGGAACCAGGGCGCCGGGGTGGCTCAGTCCATTAAGCGTCCGACTTCTGCTTGGGCCATGGTGTCACGGTTTGTGAGTTGGAGTCCCGAGTCGGGCTTTATGCTGATAGCTAGCTCAGAGCCTGGAGCCTGTTTCAGATTCTGTATCTCCCTCTCTCGCTGACCCTATCTCTTTCTTTCAGAAATAAATGAAACATTATAAAATTTAAAAAAATAAAATATGGGGAAGCACTGGGGTTCAGATCTTGAGCTGAGTTCTTATGTTAGCATTTTTCCTAGAAAATTATATTTATGGCTTTTAAGTATTATTTCTAGGCCAATGATTTCCAACTATATATATCCAATCTTTAGCTTTTTACTGAATTCTGGATACCTGTAACCAAATACCTGCTTTTTATTTTATTTGGCTATCTAATTAGCACCTCAGAATTAATGTGTCTAAAACTAATTTGTTCTTTCTTCTTCAAACTCCTATATCAGTAAATCATATTACCACCTACAGTGTAACTCACATCACTACCCAAATCTATTGATTCTATCTCCATAATGTATTTGAACCTATCATTTTCTCCACCTCTCCTACTATAATCTTAGTCTAAACCATTAAACTCTATATCCTAGATTACTGAAGTAGTTTCCTAACATATCTCCTCACATAGCAGGAACACCTTTAAGTCCACCAAAGATTTAGTCTTCCCTTCTAGCATACATCATTGCTGCTTTGGCTTCCCAGTCAGTTGAGACCCTTCTCATATGATAATTTCTTGCCAATAAGTTATATTGTAAAATGCACAACATTACTTCTGAGCCCAAGTTGCTGGATTTTCTTTACCTATTGTTTCCTATTCACTGGCTGAACTCCAAGGATTATGAAGTCATAGAGATAGAGTAGCCAAGAGATGGAAGAAATCTACATCCCTGAATCACTGCATTAAAAGTTACCAGGCTAACATCTATATTATGACAGAAAGACAGAGAGAAAAAGCTCCAGTTGTGTTATACTACTATTATTTTAGAGCCTTTTCTGTGGCAGTGTCAGCTTAATATACCATTCTTTCTAGGTACTAAGGCAGCTTTGAAGAAAATAAGTCAAAACACACAGGCAAAAATTATTAAAGGAATTAAAATTACTAGAAAATATCCACTTAACAAATAATTCTTAACTATTAGTAGAGGAGAAATAGAGTAGCAAATTAGTAATGAGACATAACATTAAATATGAATGATAAAGCAATCAAAAGCCAGAGGTTGATGGACTGGTTTAAAAATAAACAAAACAAAGAAATTACATCTAACTATACAACTTTTACAGGAGACACATTTCAGATCCAAAGATGCAAAAGGTTGGACACATTGTCTACTTTCATTGCCTTCCTCCAATCCATTCTTTTTTCAGAGTCTAATGCTTAGAATCACCTAATGGCTTTCCACTACATGTAAAGACAGTAAATCAAAATTTCCTGTCCTGTGTGCAAAATCCTAAACTCTTGGTTCAGCAGGTAGGGCTTGAGATCAGAAGTTTCAGTATCACCAAGGAAGTGTTATCAGAAATGCAAATTTTGGGGCTCATCCCAGACCTACTGAGTTAGAAGATAGTAGGGGACCCAGACATCTGTTTTGTTTTTGTTTTTACAGATCTTCCAAGTTTAAGTTTGATAACAAGCACTCTATATCATCAATTAACTACAAAACTACTCTCTTTTTTCTACTGCCCTAGGCCCTACTTTTTTCCTTTTTCTTTGTTGAACATCCAAAAATCATTTTGGCTTAATGTTCTTGGAATACTAATTTCCTCCGCCTAAAACAATTCTCCTTCGGTTTTCCTATGCTAGGAAATATCTCATCAAATATTCTCTCTCAGAAAGATCTTTTTCTTATCCCTTAACTTCAAATAGACCTGTCCCAATGCCTGTGCTTCTTTCTCTCAATTTGTGCCATTTGTTTTCCTTGGTTATCACTTTCTGAAATTACTTTGAGTGCTCGTTGGTAGATCACTTTTAATGTATTCTTCTCATTTAAAGTGTAAGGTCCAAGAAGCAAGAAGCTTCATATCAATAGTCCCTAGAACAGTGCTTGGCACATAGATAAGATGTATACACATATTCAATCATAATTATATTTTTAAAAATTTGAGAGGTACCTGAGTGGCCCAGTCTGTTAAATATCCAACTCTTGATTTCAGATCAGGTCATGATCTCATAGCCATGAGATTGAGCCCTCTGTTGGGCTCCACGTTGGTCAAAGTTCCTCCGCCTCTCCCCTGGGCTCACTTGCTCTCAAAATTTTTTATGAAATATGTTTATATTACAACTTAATTACAAATATGTTTTGACACTGAGTATAACTTAGAAGATTCCCTCAAAGCCATCTCCTCTTATGTATTTGAGAAACTAGGTGCTCATTCCTGAAACAGACATGTTGCTTCCAAAAAGTATTACTTGGGGCATGGGATAGGACAGGCTATCTTTCCTTTTTTGATGTCCCTTACTTTCATGTACAGCACGAAATAGGTGCCCCTCAAATTTTTAAAAATACAGTTATGACTGATTAGGTATATACTTCTTATTTAGGTGCCTAGCACTGTTCTAGCGACTCTTGATATGAAGTTTCTGGCTTCCTGGACCTTACACTTTAAAAGAGGAAAACACATTAAAATTGTACTGCTGTGCCATACAAGTATTGCCAGAAATAGCAAAAGCTGTCAAGAAATTAAGTAGTTCCAGAGAACGACTTTATAGATGCACCCAGTTCCTAAAATTTTCCTTATCTTCAAGTTTGTTCTCCTCTTCAGGACTACTCATTTTGTGTCTGTGTGCAAATTTCTAACTACATTTTAAAGAACCCCACAGAGGCTGGGCTCACTCCACATGCAATTTCCCCCTCTAACCATTATATCCTACCAAGTGGGCTCTAGCAAAGCCGCTTTTACTCCAAAGGAGACAAGAACTGTTTCTGAGCCTGCTCCCTACCCTTAAAGGTCTCCCAACAAGTGACAGATACAGATATTCCTTATTATTGTTATTTCTGATATTGTTATACCTTAAGCATTTCTAGGTTTTTCCCCTCTATGATTGAAAGCATTAGAAATGAAAATTGAGGTGCGGTCTGATTAATGGACTAAAGTGAGGCATCTACCTCTGTTGGGTCATATTGAGTTACAGAGGGGAAAATTCTAAGATCATAAATTCACATTGGCTTTTTCATTTAAATACATTATTGTTATGTTATCAATTGGTGGTTGATTTTAGGTGTGTGTGTGTGTGTGTGTGTGTGTGTGTGTGTGTGTGTGTGTGTTTTGGCAGAGTGGGGAGTCTTCCTTGACCACTAAGATTCTCTATTATATAATTTCTCTTAGCAAAACATATTCCTTAGGTCTACATGGCAAAGATATCAGAAGTAAAAGGGACATTTAGATTAAGTGCTAGGCACTTCTGAAGCTGAAGAATTTGAAGTTCAATGAAAATACTAAAGATAATATATACTAGGCCACTGTTTGCATTGAAACCATAAGACTTTGAGACACTACATATATAGAATTAAAATTAGGATATAAGAAGCAGTGAAGGCTAACTATGTGTGTTTATGTGTATACTAGAGGATAAAAGTTCAGATTGTTTTTCAAGAAGGAAAAAAAAGTGCAATGCTCAGAAGCTTTATAGAAAATATTTATAAAAAGATGAGTACATAAAAATGTATGTAAAATATGCAATTAGCAAAATTAAAAATGGTAAAATGGGAGAAAATATTTGTGATGTAGGGTTAATCCTTTGAAAATATAATTCAAGAGAAAACAAATAGTCATTTGTACTGTTCACTTTTTGGTTTGCCTAGTAGGCACATGGAAAAATGTTTTGTTAAACATAATATTACCTTTCTATTAGCAAGTAATAAGAAAGGAGATATATACTATTTTCAATTGATTTTAGACTTTTGGAATTCAACTTGGAAGTATCTATCACAATTTAAAATGTACATATTATTGGAAAGTGACATTAGTATGGTGGCATGAGTCATTCTTTTTTTCATTCCTCTTTGATAACCAACTAACTGGACATCTATAATCAAATTGATCTCTTCACAATAGGGCAGGACACCTGGGACTTTTCTACCTACTTGTGCATTTGAAAGTGGGCAGAGAGAACTTCAGTGGGTGTTGCTGATCCAGTGATTTGTCAAGCCAACTTCACCTCACCCACTGCTAGTGGGGAAATAGAAACACGGAGAGTGTCAATCTCGGTAGATACTCACAGACAACAGAGACTACAGGCAGGCTGGAGCTCCACAACCAGAAAATCCAACATGCCCTCAGAGTATTTGGTTAGAGATGAATTTGGAGGCAGAGGAGAGGGAGGAACTCACCAAGAGGCCAGGCAACACTGCAAGGCACAGGGTAAAGCAGAGACAGTGGCAATGTCCCCAAGAAGGTGGAAAGTAAAAGTGGTAAGTGACTGCCAGGCTGTTCCATTTGTGCAGGTTGTCGCTGGAGGGACTTGTTTCTTTTCAGCAGCATCTGGACTTCAGAGGAAAGGAAAGGCGAAGGAGGCAGACAAGAATATTAAAAAGATCTGAAGGAATTTGCTTCCTAGTGTCTGCTTTAGGACTTCAGCAGGAGGTCCACACAGGAATCACTGGGTGTGGCCCATACCTCCCCACCCCACACCCACTCTGCTATCAGCAACTTGTGTTTGCTTTGAGAGCATCCATAAAAGCCACCACAGGTAGGAGAAACCACAAACATGAGCCATAGTGCCACGTTCTGGAATGCAAAAGGCTATTTTTCTAATAGTCTCGAACTATAAGATCCAAATTAAAAAAAAAAACAAAAAAACATTAAGGAAGGTGTCTGCTACTTCAAATGTGAAGCACAGATCTTCAAAAAAATCAAGGAAATTTGGTATCACCAAAAGAAAATGGTAGTTCTCCAGCAATGAAACTCAAAGTCATGGAATAGTTATGAAGAAATTCATTGAGCTTCAAGAAAACTCAGAAAGGCAATTCAGTGAACTCTGAAATAAATTTAATGATCATGAGGAGTTCTTCATCAAGGGTTGAAATTATAATAATCAAACAGAAATTCCAGAGCTAATGAATGAGATAAAGATATCTCATAGAAAGCGTCAGTAACAGGGCAGAGCAGATGGAAGAAAGAATAAGTGACATGGAGGATTGGAATAGAGATTCAATTCAGTTAGAATAAT
The DNA here is from genome assembly GCF_008692635.1 of Crocuta crocuta. Taxonomy (NCBI): domain Eukaryota; kingdom Metazoa; phylum Chordata; class Mammalia; order Carnivora; family Hyaenidae; genus Crocuta; species Crocuta crocuta. The sequence goes on along the minus strand of NW_027531917.1, from coordinate 11,663,335 downwards.
ATTTTAAAAGTAAAGAAACCCTACAAGAGCTATCAGACTCAACCAGAAAGGCAAATATAAGAATAATTGGTATGCTAGAGGAGAAAAAAAGGGGGCAATTTATTTAAATAAATAATACATTAGAAGCTAACAAAACTGGGGAAGAAAATGGACCTACAAATCCACAAAGCTATCTCAGTGTGAAGACTCTCCAAAACGCATAATGAAACAGTCAAAAATAAATGATAAAGAATCTTAAAGGCAAAGAAAATTATGTAGATGGAACACATTAGGCCTAAAAACTCTAGGTCAAGAAAGAGTGAACTGACATGTTAAAAGAGTTAAAAAATAAAAATTACCAGTCACGAACACTTCATATTGGAAGGATGACTTTGCTATATAAAAGAGAAAGGCTTTCTCAAAAAATAAACAAAAAACTAGGGTGTTTACTATGACTAGACCTGTCTTGCAAGAAATGAGGAAAGGAGTTCTCGAGGCTGAAATGAAGACTTTAATCAGTGACAAAAAAATCATATTAATGTACATAATACTTTGGTACAGATGAAAAAATCTCTATTAGAATGGTATATAGTTAAAGGAATAGGTTATTAAAAAAACCATAGGCACTATAATTTGTTAACAAATGCACTGCATAAAAAGAGGTAAGTTGCAACATTAAAATATAAAAGGAGAGAAGTAAAAGGGTGGAGCCTTATAGGCAAGTGAAGATAAGTTGCTATCAGCATAAAATGGATGGTTTTATCTTTAATGTTTTATGTAAATCTCATGTAACTATAAGCCTAGAGTATATTTATAAGAAATTTTTTAAAGGGGGGAGATTGAGCATACTATCATGGAATATCACCAATTCACAATAGTAAGCATAAACAGGGGGGGAAAGAGACAAAAGAGATAGTACTGCCATCTTATTTTTTGCCTTCTGGTTCTTTTCTAAGTCCTTAAATAATTTGTTTAAATGTAAGTGGATTAAATTTACCAATCACAAGGCACAGAGTGGCTGCATGAATTTCGAAAGCAAAACTCACTTGTGTGCTGGCTATAGGAGAATCATTTTAGCTTTGAAGACACATATAGGCTCAAAGTGAAGGAATGGAAAAAGATATTCTGAATGGAAACCCTATTAGTATTTTTTGGTTTGAAACCTCTTTTGTCTAACAAGGGACAAAAAAGATCATTATCTAATAATAAAGAGATCAATAAGTCAGGGAGGTATAACAATCATTAATATATACGCACCCAACTCAAATCCATTACTTAAGCAAAACTAACAAATCTGAAAGAAAAAATAGTAATAGTAGGAGACTTCAGTAACTGAGCTGTGAGCAATGGATGGACCATGCAAACAGAAAATCAGAAAGGAAATAATAAAATTGAACCATATTTTAGACCAAATGGACTTAATAGACATATGTAGAAAATACATAGAAAATTCCATCGAATAGCATCAAAAGACAGAAGACACAGATTTCTCAAGTGTACATGGTGTATTCTCCAGGATAGATCAAATGATAAGACACAAAATCAACCAGCTAATATAAGAGGATTGAAATTATACCAACTGTGTTTTCTGACAATGGTATTAAACTACAAATCAAGAGGAAAGCTGGAAAATCTACAAGTAGACAGAAAATAAACACACTCCTGATCATTAAGTCAAATCAAAAGGGAAGTAAATTATCTCAAAACAAATGAAAAAACATATCAAATTTTATGGGATGCTGCAAATGCAGTTCTGAGAGGGAAGCTTATAGCAATAAAGGCACATATTAATAAATTAGAAAGATCTCAGATAAACAACCTAAATTTACATCTTAAACTAGAAAAAGAACAAATTAAGCCCAAAGTTAGAATGATGGAAATAATAAAGATCAGAGCAGAAATAAATGGAATAGAAACTAGAAACAATAGAAAGGATTGGTGAAACTAAGAGCTGGATTTTTGAAAAGATAAGGAAAAAAATAAATAAAATTAGAAATGAAGGGCACCCGGTGGCTCAGTCATTTAAGCATCTGACTCTTGATTTCAGCTCAGGTAGTGATCTCATGGTTTGTTAGATTGAAACTGCATTGGGTTCTGGCTGACACTCCAGATTCTTCTTGGGATTCTCTCTCTGTTCTTCCCTCTCTTGTGCTCTCTCAAAACAAACATTTAAAAAACTGATGAGATATTACCATATCAACTGATACTATAGAAATATATGGTATCATAAGAGACTATTACAAATGCCAAAAAATTAAATAGTCTAGGACAAATTAATAAATTCTTATAAAAACACTACCTATGAAGAATAAATCAGGGAGAAAAAGAAAATCTGAACACACCAATAACAAGAAGAGAGACTGAATCAGTAATAAAAAGCCTCCGAATGCAGAAAATTCCACGATGAGGCAGCTTCACTTGCAAATTTTAACAAATGTTTAAGAATTAATATTAGTTGATTAAACCTTCATTTCTCGATTTTGGCTCGGGTCATGATCTCACAGTCATGAGATCAAGCCCCACACATTAGCTCCACTCTGGGCATGGAGCTTAAGATTCTCTCCCTCCATCTCTCCTTCTGCTCTTCCCTGACCATGCTCTCTCAAAAAATGACAACAACAAAATCTAAAAATCCAAAAACGAATCCTACTTACGCTTCCAAAAAACTGAAGAGAACACTTCCAAGCTCATGAGTCCAGCATTACCCTGATAACAAATCCAGATATGAATACTACAAGAGAGTAATGTCAACTAGTATCCCTGATGAATATGCACTCATAAATTTTCTATAAAATGTTAGCAAACTGCATTCAATAATGCACTAAATGGATTATATGTGGGTTTTACCCAAGTGGGTTTTACTCCTGGGATGGTTTAACACATGTAAAGCAATTGATATAATGCATCACATTAATGAAAGAAAAAAAATCACATGACAATTGCAATAGATGTGGAAAAAGCATTTGCAAGATAACATTCTTTCATATAAACCCTCAACAAATTGGATATAAAAAGAATATACTTCTACATAATAAAGGCCATATATATGAAATCTGCAACAAACATAGTCAATGAAAAAAGATTGAAAGATTTCCTCTAAGGTCAGGAATAAGACAGAATATCCACTCTCACCACTCTTATACATTTTAGCTTTGGAAGACAGAGCTAGACCAATTAAGCAAGACAAAGAAATAAAATACCTCTAACTTGGAAATAAATAAAACTATCACTATTTTTAAAATATATAGTTTTGTATATACAAAATCCCCAAAATTCAATCAAAAGCTGTTGAAACTAACAATTTCAGGAAAGGTACAGGATATAAAATCAACATAAATCAGTTGCATTTGTATACACTAATCAAAAATATATAAAACTCTGTCATTTACAATAGGATCAAAACCACCAAAATACATAGGAATAAATTTAACCAAGGGAGTGAAAAATCTGTATAATGAAACTACAAGACTGCGAAAAGAAATTGAAGATGACACAAATGGAAAAACATCCCATGTTCATGGATTAGAAAAATTGTTATTGTTAAAATCCCATACTACAAAAAGCCAATTCCCATCAAAATTTGAATGGCATTCTTCACAGAAATAGAAAAAATTTAAAGTTTCATGGAACCATAAAACACCTTGAGTAGCCAAAGCAATCCTAAGAAAGAAGAGCAAAGCTGGATGTATCCCACTTACCAATTTCAAAGTATACTACACAACTATAGTAATAGAAACAGTACTGGGGTGCCTGTGTGGCTCAGTCAGGTAAGCATGACTCTTGGTTTTGGGTCAGGCCATGATCTCATGGTTCATGAGTTGGAGCCCCATGTCAGGTTCCATGCTACTGGTACAGAGCCTGCTTAGGATTCTCTCTCTCCCTTTCATTCTGCCCCTCCCCCATTTGCACTCTCTATAAATAAACTTAAAAAAAGACACACACACACACAGTATGGTAGTGACATAAAAATAAACACATAGACCAGTGAGATAGTATAGAAAGTCTAGAATTAAACCATTCCTATATGATCAACTAATATTTGAGAAGGGAGCCAAGAACATCCAACGACAAAAGAATAATTGGTGCTGGGAAAACTGGATAAATGCAGAGTATTATATGCAGAGTAATAAAATTGGGCCCCTATGTAACACTGCTCGCAAAAATTAAGTCACATGGATCAAAAACTTGAACATAAGACCACATAGAAGAAAACAGAGAAGCTTCTCAGCATTGGTCCAGGTTATGATTCTTGGGATAGGATGCCAAAAGTCCAAACAAAAGCAAAAACAACAAATGGGATTATGTCAAACTTAAAAGTGTCTACATGGTGGGAAAAATGAAACAATCTCTAGAAATTAGAAAATTTTTGCAAGCACCAAATTAGGCAAGGAGATAAAATCTAAAATAAATAAGAAACTTACATAACAACAAGATATCTTCAGAGAAGACATACAAATGGCCAACAGATACATGAAAAGATGCTAAACATCACTAATCATCTAGGAAGTGAAAATCAAAGTCACAATGAGATATCATCTCAAACCTGTTAGAATGGCTATCAATAAGACAGGAGATAAGTGTTGGTGAGGATATACAGCAAATGGAACACTTGTGCACTGTTGGTAATGTAAATTGGACCATCCACTATGGGCAAACATTATGGAGGCTACTCAAAAAATTTAAAATACATCTACCCCATGATCCAGCAATTCCATGTCTGGATATATACCCAAAAGAAATCAAATAGCACATGGAAGAGATATATGTGCTCCCATGTTTATTGCAGCATTATTCACAATAGTCAAGATATGAACACATCCTAAGTGTCCAAAGGATGAATGGATAAAGAAGATGTGGTATATATGTATATAATGAAATTTTATCAGCCATAAGAAAGAATATTCTGCTTTTTGTTACAACACGAATGGACCTTGAGCACATTTTGCTAAGTAAGATAACTCCAAGAAAGAAAAGTACTGTACAGTATCTCTTATATGTAGAATCCAAAAAAGGCAAACTTGTCAACCAAGTATAAAATGGTAGTTATCAGGGAAGGAAGGTAGAGGATAGATGCCATTTAAGGGTACCATTTGCAACAAACAGTAAATGAGCCCTAGAAATCTAGTTCAGAGTATGCATAGTCAATGTAGGAAACAATATTGTATTATAATTAAGCTTTCTAAGAGATTAGGACTTAATTATTCCAACCACTAAAAATAAATGATAATTATGTGATCTGATAGAACTGCTAATGACTGACACAATGGCAATTGTACAGTGCCTAAAGGTATCAATTTAATCTACTGTATACCTTAAATTTGTATAGTGTTATATGTCAAATATATTTTAACAAAGAGAAAAGTATATCGTTCACTTGACTATTTAAAAATTTTGTCTTAAAATACAGAACTGCAGAAAATATCTTTAAGAATATTCATTGCAGCATGATGCATATATTAAAAATTGGAGAAGCTAATAGCAATTGAGTGGAAAATGAATAAATAAAGTATTATGCATTGTAACAGAATAACAGTCCTCGAAGAATCCATACATGCTCACATGGATAATTTTATGTGTGATGTGTTAAGTGAAAAAAATCACATTGTAGAACAGAATAATAGTAGTATGATTACAGTAGATAATGTGTCTATACACACAAACATGTACAAGCAAATATGTGTACACAAAAACGTCTAGGATAATATGATATATATATATATATATACACACACATACACACACTCTTGGAGTGTGAATTTGGGTGTAATAGAAAAGTTTTCATTATTCTATATTTTAAATTGCTTTTAATGTTTATTTTTGAGAGAAAGACAAAATGTGAGCAGGGTGGGGGGAAGAGAGAGAGGGAGACACAGAATCTGAAGCAGGCTCTAAGCTGTCAGCACAGAACCTGACGCTGGGATGGATCTCATAAACGATCACGACTTGAGCCAAAGTTGGACACTTACCTAACTGAGCCCAGGCACCCTTAAATTATTCTGTATTTAAAAAAAATACAGAATGGGGCACCCGGGTGGCTCAGTCAATTGCGCATCCAACTTCAGCTCAGGTCATGATCTCTTGGGTCATGAATTTGAGCCCTGCGTTGTGTTCTGTGTTGACAGCTCAGAGCCTGGAGCCTTCTTTGGATTCTGTGTCTTCTCTCTCTGCCTCTCCCCTGCTCGCACTCTGTCTCTCTCACTCTCTCAAAAATAAATAAAACATTTAAAAAATTAAAAAATACATATCCAATCAGAATGCTTTTGTTTTGCAATTTTTTAAATAGTACTTAAAAAATAGAAAATATATACATATATCCTTTTGTTAGGGAGAAATTAATGGCAATAGATCATGACACTGATAAACAGGGATTATATTGTCTGTGTGTTAGCTTTGACTGTGGCCTAATTTAAAAATTTATGCTTTCCAGTTTTGCTAAAATGTTTTCTGTTAAATTACTAGTTAATGTTTCCTTAGAGCATATTAGTGCTCTCATTAATAGCAAAGTATAAAATATTGTTTGCATGAAGACATTCAATTTTTTGCTAGTGTTTTACAGTATTTTTTGACAATTTTGCTATCATAGTTTTAATTGAGCATTCCTACTTATTTTTTTCCAGTGGCAATTTAAAAAGTGCCCACAAAAACACATTAAGCATAACACATTACAGATTATGTTAACAAAATACATTTTACTTTTTTATGCTCTTACTTGGGTATCTATCACATATATTATTTTTAATGTTGAAAAATTTTTAAATCTGAAACTATAACAATATGGAGGAATGATTGGAAGTAATTTAGAATGGAAAGAAAAGATCAAGGTCACTATTTTAAAAGAAAATAAATATTGTTAATGAATGACACAAATTTGGAGCTATAATAATTCTGTTACTCTATATCTGCATTTAAATGTGCTAAACAGAACTAAGAAAATTAAAACCTTGTGAAATTGGTATTTGAATGAAAGAAAATGTGAAGCTGAATGTTGTCTATGTGTTATTAGAAATGAAGTCTGAAGTCTTGCAATCTTCCCTGGAGGGTTATTGAATGAAAAAGAGTGATAAGAGAACTCGGCATGACCCCTGCAGTTAAAAAAAATCAACGGAGAGTACTTTATTTCATGAATCTGTATAATTCACTGAAGAGACTCAAAATGCCTTGCTGTACATAATAAACTTTAAAGATATGTGTGTGTGTCTATTTTTTTTTAATTAGGATTTTTTCTCCTCTTTTAGCTCACCTACCATAGATGGTAACCATGGTACCATGGACCTCAGACTTTGTTATTCCTGCAAACAACAGCATTTATCAATTGGCTATTTATCCCAAATCATCGTCAGCCAACTTGTTCCAGCCTTTTTCACCTATGGATATTGAGCTCTTAAGCTCTGGGTTCAGGTACTCTCAATTCCTGAGTAATTACTAATGCAGGCTTTCATAGGCATATCTCTACTTGTTAAAGTTTAGAATCTGAAATTAGTTTTGCAGCTGTAGGCAAGGAGTTTGGTCTGAACTGGGTAACTTCCCAACATAAATAAATAAGCAAAGACAAGCATATAGTGTAATTTTAAAATATTTCAAATATTTTCATTGACACATTTTTACTACAATATTTTCAATATACTTTACGATCTGAACTTTTAAATGCCAAGCTTTTTGACCTGGATATTGACAAACATCTTAGGGCCTCTACTTTTTTTTAATTCCTAGCAGGGCTTAGACTCCAGCTTTCATAATTCTGGCTATTAGCAGTGTCATTGTGCATAGTAACTCATCTGTGAGGAACTGCTACATTGTGTAACATTCTCAGTGGCAGAATCTATAGTATCTTCATGAAGCAAAAATGGCCAAGACACTAACAGTGAAGGGACCAGTACTTAGTAGGGTCCAGGTCCCAGAACTAGACAAGGGCCTTCTACAAAGTGTCCAGTAGCAACACGCATCAGAGATAAAGAGTTATATGCAAGTCTTATTCTAGGATACAGCAGGGGTTGAACTGGGAAATCTAAACTCTTGTGTGAATTTCAAAGAGACTGAAGTCATTGAAATGAAGCCAATAAATGGGAGGAGGAACTAAAATAAAAATGGTCAGACCATTTTCCAGAAAGCAGACTAGAGTGATGGAGGCACACTTGTTGACGTTTGGATGACTAGCAGCATTTGGGCTAGAAGTCACTGTTATTGTAGCTATTTTTGCAGACAGAAGAAGAGTATATAGTAGCTCAAACATGACTGACACAATTTCTTGTTCATATACTACTACAAAATAATGATATTGAACCTTATCATCACCTATCTAGTAGTTATCCTAGGACTGTGGTCTAGCTATGTACCTAGGAATTAAAAATGTGTGTGGTTAAACAGCTGGATGGTCTCTATTATAAAAAAATGATTGTTTAAAGACATATAACTGATGCTGATATATCTGGCATCCAGGTTTGAAAATTCATTCTGCACCTTTTAGGATTGATAATGATATTGATCGGTCCATATTTGTCATGTCCTATAGTTGGATTTGCTGTCTAGTATTTTTCAAGATTTCTTAAAGGTAAGCCAGGTCCCCTGTTTCTATTCCCTCCTGGTCCTGAAGTCTTTTCTTTTGTCCGATCTTTTTTTTTTTTTTTTTTTTTTTTTTTTTTTTTTTTTTTTTTTTTTTTTTTTTTTTTTTTTTTTTTTTTTTATTTCTTCTT
>NW_027531917.1:11636438-11654446 GCF_008692635.1 Crocuta crocuta | reverse complement strand
TTTTTTTTTTTTTTTTTTTTTTTTTTGAGTTCCTTAAAGATCACTGAATACTCTAGCGATAGTTTTTTAAAATATAACTGTCAATGTGTTAAGGAGCCTATCACAACACATGTGGTATCATTCAGCAACCTACAACTTGGAGATAATTGCTGTACATTTTTAATGACATGTGAAAAGGCTTTAGAAGAGCATATGTAACCATGTAAATGAAAATTAATATTAAGGCAAACTACATGATACTGTGCAGCTACTTTATCTTGATCAGGAGCACTGTTTCCTTTCTGTTGTTCTTTCTTGTGCTGCCCTGGATTCCAGCTACCTATTGCCTCATGGGACAATAATTCCCTGCAGTAATCTCCGTGGGTGAAAGAGAGGACTGGGACAAAGTTTGATCGTCTGCTGGGCCTCTAAAATATAAGAATGATCTGAATTTTCAAATATATGGTTTTGCAGGTTGTCCCTCTATTGCCACAATACTCAAGGATCATCATCAGGGGCTTGGCGAGCAAGTGATAACCTATAGTTTTCCTCACAGCACTGTCTGCAGTAGAACTTCAACCTTTTACCCTGGCAATAACCAAGCTTATCAATATGAGATGTTAGAAATGTAGGAGAGAGTAACTGAAATATAAAAACTGAAATATTAAAAAAAGTCTTTCATTATTTTTTTCTTCTTTCTTGCCCTTTTTTCCCTTTACATCATTTTGCAAACATCTAATTCAACAGATAAAATCAGACTTTGTTGAATTTGAATGGGTTGCTCTCAGTTGACTTCTCTATCTTTGAGTTATTTAAGGTTCCTAAATGTGTGGAGTCATACCAAGTTCCCTCATCACCTTTAAGAGACTTCTTTAAGTTTAATATCCCCTATGGAAGAAGAAGAAAATAAAAATGGATTACAGAGAATTTAAGATTGCCTTGCTACTGCTATGTAGATAGCTGCTTGTCCCTTAATTCTGAGTTTATGATAAAACCATAGAGCCCTCTGTTCTCAGGTCTGATTCGTGTAAACATCACTTCTGAATTCACTCACAAGTTAGCACCTGAAAAGTCTGCCAAGCTAAAGTAAAGAAAATACCTGGAATCAATTATTGGTGCTTTTACAGCATAATTTCCTTGCCATCTAAATGCAGATAAATAGAAAATCTAATTTTTATTATACCTCACCTACAACTTTTAATAAATATTAATGTACATGACTGTGGCTGACCTCCCACTAGACTTAAAATCAATAGTTGTTGATTAAGGTCTTTTGAGAGCATTACAAAGATGAAGACTCACTCTTTATTCCTATTGCCTATTCTCTGATCCCTAAATAGGTTAACAGCATGCCTATTAAGAGAAATAAAGTATTGGAGCAAAATCTGGTCATGTAAAAATACTTGACCAGAAAGGTGGGGTATGCCTATCATATTTACATGAGTTATATAACACTTGCATTCATTTTTATCACTTGTTATTTCAATTCTGGTTTTCACTATTTTAATGACCATGAAGGATTCTCTTGATGGTTCATTTTACCACTTGCAAATTCTGGGGAACTTTTAGGCACTTTTAATATATTTAATATATATTTTATACAATTTCTTATTGTTCTTTCTTACTGATTTGAATCAAAATCTTTTTAAAAGTTACACATTTATTCACAGAGGAGAGTTTACAAAATGATAATTTTTGTGACCATGAGTTAGAGTGTCAATTTATAGTATAAAAAATTTTAATATAAAAATATTAAAGAATAGGCATCAGAAAAGAATTTAAACAATCTCTTGGTGCCAAATATGGTGTTAAACACAAGAGACTCCAAGACAAATATCATCCAATGATATTCCTTGTGGACATTGTGACAATAAGCAATACAGAAACAATTATAGTCAAAGAGTAAAGGGTTAAAATCTATGCCTAACTGAAGTAGAGGGTATGAGACTGTAAGGTAATACCAATATGGAAAATTACAACATGAAAAGTGTGGGGTTTCATGAAACCTTGGCATCAGATGTGATAATCTAGAACCTTATGTGGCTATATACTGCAGAATGTGGTAACTACTTAAAATATATAAGATTCACAAGATTATGAATATGAAAAAAACCAGAAGTATGTCATCAATCTCTGAACTCTAAGAAAATATTTGGGGGTAAACGAGGATTTAGTAAAAAAGATGTTAAATAATGAAGTCAAGATTAAGGCAATCAAGAAGGCGGTAAAATTTTGGAAATACAGAAGATTCTAGAAATATCCTTCCCACCTAATCTTGAGGAAAGGTTAATAGACTATATTGAGCATTATTGAACACTAGACTCAGACATCATTATTTTTTTGTGTTTTTAAGGAACATCTTCTAATAGAGAAATTGATATATTTCTTCTTTATTTTTTAAATTTTTTTTTTATTTATTTCCAGGAGAGAGAGAGAGACAGCGTGAGCAGGGGAAGGTCAGAGAGAGAGGGAGACACAGAATCTGAAACAGGCTCCAGGCTCTGAGCTGGCAGTCAGTACAGAGCCCGACGCGGGGCTCGAACCCACAAACCGCGAGATCATGACTTAAGCGAAAGTCTGATGCTTAACCGACTAAGCCACCCAGGTGCCCCTATTTCTTCTACTTTAAACTAATACACTAATTTCAAGAATATCAACATATTTTAGCTATATTAATACAAATACATGGGCATACAAACAATTCCAATAGATATTAAATGCCAAACTGAGTCCGCATCTATCCTTGGTCTCTGTGTCAAGGACTTATTTAACTGATCCCCTCATTTAAAAAAAAAAAATTGGCAGAATTTTTGAACAAAATGCTGCTAAGCCTAAAAGAATTTGGTTTCATTAAGCTCAGGAGTGAGAGGCCATAAGGAACACTACCACTTATAACATTGTTTTATGGGGAGAACTCATCCCATGTTCTAAATTGTATTTTTTTTCATTTATTATTTTTGAGAGACAGAGCACAAGTGGGGGAGGGGCAAAGAGAGGAGATGACATAGAATCCAAAGCGGGCTCCAGCCTCCGAGCTGTCAGCACAGAGCCCGACGCGGGACTCAAACTCACAAACCGTGAGATCACCACTTGAGCAAAAGTGGGACACTTAACCGACTAAGCCACACAGGTGCCCCCCATCCCATGTTCTAATATGTGATTTCCAAACCTTTGAGACATCTGAATCTAAATTGAGTAATACCGGCTGGCATTAATTGTGGAGTTGAGAAATTACCTTCTGAGTCCACGAAATGATCACGCATCAATAATTTGTTCTGGGTTTTTAAGTGCTATTACTTTTCAGGCTCCTACCTTTACAGCATGTTGATCTCTGGTAAGGTGTTTTCACTTTCCATGGCAGATTTAAAACACTATTGCTTTTTGCAGTATTTTTAAATAGTAAACAACAAATGCAGCTAAGTATTATTTCCACCAAGCATGTATATTTCATCTGAAGCATGAGCTTAAAACTTCACAGAAATGCAAAGCCATAATCCAACCTTCAGGTAACAAACTGATTATATAATAGTTTTGTACTTTATGTGGAATTAGAAACATTTCTGGTAACCATGCTAAAATGTGGAATAAAAATAGGCACATATGAATTACAAAGCTTTGTTGCCATCAAGAGGTTCCTGCTGACTTTGAAAATGTCTCTGTGATTAACAACAACAAAAAGAAGTGAGCTTTTTATTTTGTAATTGGCAGCTAGAAAATATTTTAATATATTTCAAATACTTGTGAAAATTATGAAATAAGTTAAATATCACATCTTGTGTGCATGGTTTCTGTTTTCAATATATATGTATTTTAGTACTTAAAGGCTGATCTCAGTCAATTATATCTCCTAACGGGCAATAATAAGACCTAATAAAAGGTTGTTTTATTTTGTAACTTTAGCTCTTGAGCCATGGTGTTTCTTCCATGAATTTGTTCTCTTTAGGACCTGCCCAAAGCTAAAATTTTAAAAGAAAGTTGTTTTTAGTTTACTCTTTCCCACCTTCATTTCATTTATTCCCCATTCCTTTTCTTTATTCTCATGGTAGCAGAGCAACTTGGTTACTCGTGTGTGTGTGTGTGTGTGTGTGTGCGCGTGCATGCATGTGTGTATAGAGCCTTAATTTTCTATCTTAAAAACAAATGAAAACTATTAAGCAAACACAAATCCATTACTTAATTATCTAGATTTCAGTTGGTTATTATGAAAAATTTCCTGAAAATAATTCCCCGTGAGATGCTTAGGACTGATACTATATACACTCTGCATTGACATATTTATTTTATTTTTTATTTTTTTAATGTTTTATTTATTTCTAGGAGAGCGAGAGAGAGACAGCGTGAGCAGAAGAGGGTCAGAGAGAGAGGGAGTCACAGACTCTGAAACAGGTTCCAGGCTCCGAGCTGGCTGTCAGCACAGAGCCCGATGTGGGGCTCAAACCCACGAACCGCAAGATCATGACCTAAGCGAAAGTCGGACGCTTAACCGACTAAGCCACCCAGGTGCCGCTGCATTGACATTTTTAAAGATTATTAAAGATAATTTTTTACCTCAACTCTTAACATATTCCATTTAAGTTGGTATATATTAATGGATATTTTGTGAAAGGCATTATTTTAGGTTATAGAATAGTAAAAATGAATCAGAAGAGAGGATTGAGATCTAATATTTTATTGTTTTGTATATTGTCTCATTTTCATATGAACGTAATAGAATGCCCATTTTGTTTTTGTTTCTTGTTTTTTTTTTTTTCACTTTGAAATAAACTGAAGCTCAAAGGCTTAAGTTACTTAACCATGATAAAATTTTTTTAAGTAAAGAATATATTTGGATCCCTGTCATCTGCTTCTATGGAGCAGAATATAACCATTGCTGCAGGCACACAAAAGCATAGATGAAGATTATGGGGACCTAGGGAAAAGGAAGTAAAGTAGAAAACAAGATCTTAACTGCTAGGGAGGATGAGAAAATACATTATAATAATACATCAATAATAAAGATGGGATTTGAGATTAGCTTAAAGTATAGGTGAATACAATTAGCTTAGAAGGTGAGTATTACAGCTGTAAAACCTTGAGCTTAATAGAAAATACATTAATAAAAAATGTAGGATATAATAGGCAACAAGAGGTCCATTCATTTGGCAGGATTATTAAGTATAAGTAGTGACAAGCATGAGTTGACCCTGGAAAAGAGTGTTGAATTACATCACAAATATCCAGGAATAAAAGACTGAGGAGTTATAGATGTTGTAGAAGACCATGGGAATCTTTGAAGACTTCTAAATAAATAAATTTAATCTCTCCTGCATTTTAGAGGGTGTGATATAGATACAGTATTTGAATGGCGTAAACAGAATTTGAGAGATTAGTGTAGGTAAGAAGTAATAAGATTCTAAGCTAGAGTGGTAGCCATGTAGGGAAAAATATGGGGAAAAGACTTGTACATTGTTGAGCTACAATTATACTTGGCAATTGGTTGGTTGTCAGCAAATGAAGAAGGCAATGTCTCTACTGGGCAGATTTCCAAGCCCCAATTCTGGCTTTATATCTCCTCTAAGAGATCTCTGTAGAATCTCAAGTTCAAAAGGTTCCAAACTAAACATTCTGTTTTTGTCAACCCTCCTTTAATCTTCTCCATTTTAGGAATAGGCAACACTCTTTTTCCTTTGATAGAACCAGAAACCTAGGAGCCATCCTTAACCTATTACTCTTTCTTACCTACTCCATCTAGTTGAGAACAAGTTAATAGGCCTCCTAAATGATTTCTTGGCCTCTACTTTTGCCTCTCATCCTCTACCCCAATACAGTCTATTATAAAATAATGCTTGATTATTAGAATACCTAATAGCCAGAGACATTCAGAAATCAAAATAATGACCACTGTTTGACACCAAAATTAAGCACTAGAATCTTACCAAAAGTGTTATATTTACTTCACATCCTACCTATCTACATAGGTTATTATTATCTTGATACTTTGTTTTGATTTTCAAAATAATTTTCTACATGTATTATATATACCCAAAATTTGTTTAATCACATTATGTTTGTTTTATAAGTATAATATTATGCTATTTGTTAATTTCTGGGATATTTTTCCAATCAACGTGTTTCCAAGATTTATGGATTCCCATTCCTAATTTATATAACACTTAATAATCTTATAGACAATATTTCATTTTTCTGATTTCTGCTCTTTGATTCCCAGACCCACTAGCATGACCTAGAAGATTCTCACCACTGCTTGCTTTTTTTGTTATTAATTGTAGAGACTGTTTTACAGCCATTCTGGTTTTCAAACATTTTTAAATGTTTTATTCATTTTTGAGACAGAGACAGAAGATGAGTGAGGGAGGAGTTAAAGTGAGGGGCGGGGGCGTAGGGGGGACACAGAATCCGAAGCAGGCTCCAAGCTCTGAGCTGTCAGCACAGAGCCAGAACATGGGGCTCGAACTGTTGAACTGTGAGATGATTACCTGAGCCAAAGTTGGACACTCAACCAACTGAACCACCCAGGTGACTTATAACCATCTTGTATTTTTTTATACTTCCTTTAATATAACCAGTCCTTTCCCACTTCAGGTAATTGCACTGATGATTTGTTTCCTTTGCCAAGAATACATGCCCCACCCCAAACCCAAATTTTTACCTAGGACATTACTATAAATTTTCATCAAAAGTTTTTGATTAATGCCACTCAATTTACTCTCTTCCTGATGGATTTTTCTATCTTTATGAAGCTCATTACAATTTATAAACATTAGTTTTTCCTTTTGCTAAACTTTAATGTTAGGTAGGAATGCTTATTAATTCTCTGGACTATAATTCCCATGATGGTAGTTGTCATTGTGTGTTATTCACTTATAACCTAATACTAAGCTCCATACTAGGCATTAAATAAAAGTTGAAATGAAGAGTAAAAATTAATTTTCTAAAACCCATATAATGCACAGCTAAACAGAACAAATAAGTTCTCAATTACAGATTTACACGTTCTTTTAATGTGTATTTATAGGCAGAGGATTGATTAGTTGAAAGAAGGAAATACAACAGAATATTTATGGATTATGTAAGAAAAGCCAAAATCTGCCCAAAGAACCCTCATTCAGAATTTATGAGGGTGATGTCATCATGAGGGTGACCTAGGTCATTACTGACATTTCTCCTCCCACCCAAGAAGGACAAGAAATAACTATCCATGGACAAGTATTCATGAGAGTATCTTAGAGCATGAGAGTGATGCTAACACATGCCCTTACACCACAGAGATCAAGACAAACTGCATTAGAAGGGTAAGAGGGGCATCTGCACACAACTCAGTGCTCCTCGCACAGGCCCAGCATCACATCAAGAGATCTCCCCTGAGGCCACAGTTCTTCCAGTGGCAAAGAAGAGCCCAGAGTGGATGTCCACTTCCTTTACCATTGTGAGTCACTACATGTCAGTCTCAAATATAGTTTTGCTCCACAAGGATTTGGGGGGAGTCTCCAAGGCTTTATCACTGGGAATCATGATGGAAAGGGGGTGGGGGGGTTGCAACAAGCAGCACATGTATCTTGTCAGAACAGGTTGCTACCTGCAGTACTTAAGTAGTAGTGTCACCTAGCAGATTTACTCATCTACACAGTCAAGACAGTCTTACCAGGAAGCTCAGGGTGTATAAACATACCTGATTTGGGTCCTCAAACAAAAAGCCTTGCAACCATGGAAACTAGTCTGCCCCCAATAAGGCAAGAAGTGGAGTTACAGCCAGGCCCATTGCTAAGCCCCTACAAACAGAAAGCCTAGGCAGAAAACCTAGAAGTATAGAGGATAGCTGATCATCTTCAGAGCAAAGCCAGTGACATCATTCAGTCAGGTAACTTGGGACATTGGTCAGATTGAGTCAAGACCATAAACAAAGAACTTATCAACCTTGAAGATGATTTTCACTCTCCCCCTGGGCAGTGAAACAAATTTGTAGCTCTGCCCATTGCTGAAGACAGGCTTCAGACTGCTCTACAATGGAACCTAGCCAGAGCACATGGGAAGCTACATAGCACCATTCAAAAGCCCTGCTTACAGTAGCATTTGAACAGAGCGCTTTTCCCATCTACAGAGCAAAACCAGAGCCTCTGTGTGGCTAGGGAATTCAGTGGCTTTTCTTACCAGATCCAGATTCCCCAAATAATAAGCTGTGCATGCCCTAGGGAAAGCTCTACTTATCAACCAGTGCAGAAAAGTTAATTCATATTCTGACCTATCCCTGAGTATAATAGGTCTTGACCATCTAGTATGCTGGACCAGAGAATCAGGCAACTGTGGAACCAACCCTACTCCTGTGAGCAAAGTCAGCAGCACCCCCTCTACTCCCTGATCTTAGATCTTAGCATCAAAAACAATAAAATACTTAGGAATAAATTTAACCAAGGAGGTGAAAGCTCACTACACTGAAAGCTTTAAAACACTGATGAAAGAAATTGAAGACAATACAAATAAATGGAAAAGATAGTGTTCATGAACTGGAAGAACTAATATATTTGTTCTTCAGCAGCACATACACTGGAAAGAATATCGTTTAAGTGTTCACACTACCCACAGCCCTCTGTATAGATTCAATGCAATCCCAGTCCAGATTCTAATGGAATTTTTTTCAGAAGTAGAAAAACAGTCTTAAATTTTGTAGTGAACCACGAAAGACCCCAAACAGCCAAAGCAGTCCTGAGAAGAATGACACAGCTAGAGAAATACCATATCATACTCCATGATTTCAACTTTTATTGTAAAGCTATAGTAATCAAAGCAGCAGGATACTGGCATAAAAACAGACCCCTAAACCAATGGAACAGAATTGAGAGCCCAGAAATAAATCCAAGCATATCGGCCAACTAAGATTTGACAAGGGAACCAGGAATGAAACTAGTTGCCTATATTACACCACCCTCATAAATTAATTTGAAATGAAGTAAAGACTGCTGCAGAGCAAAAGAAACCAATGAGATGAAGAGACCATCTACAGAATGGAGAAAAAATACTTGCAAAACATATCTGAGAATACAACTCAAGAGCAAAAAACAAATCCAATAAAAATGAGCAAAGGAGCTGAATAGACATTTTTCCATAAAAGATATATGCATAGTCAACAGATAGATACATGGAAAGTTTCTCAACATCACAAATCAGGGAAATGCAAATGAAAATCCCCAAAATATATCACTTAATGTCTGCTAGAATGAGTCGCATCACAAAGAAGAGAGAGAAACGGTGGCAAGGATGTAGAGGAAGGGGAACACTTATGCTCTGTTAGTAGATAGGTAACAATGTAAATAGGTGCAATCACTATGGAAAACAGAATAGGGACTTCTCAAAATATTAAAAATAGAATTGCCGTGTGATGCAATAATTCCACTTCTTGGTACATATCCAAAGAAAATGAAAACATTATGTTAATAAGTTATCTGCCTCCCATGTTTATAGCAACATTTTTTCACAGCAGCCAAGACATGGAAACAACCTTAGTGTCCACTGATGAATCAATGGATAAAGAAGTTGGGTACACATATTATTATTCAGTCTTAAAAAAGGAAATCTAGCCATTTGAGACAACATGGATGGAACTTGAGGGCATTATGCTAAGAGAAATAAGTCTGAGAAAGACAAATACTGTATTATTTCACATATATGTAGAATCTAAAAACAAAAGCCATAACCCAAAGAAAAAAAATAGAAAAATATATTAAATTTGTGGTTATTAGGGGTTAGGGGGAGGGATATTAGATGAAGT
This sequence comes from Crocuta crocuta, assembly GCF_008692635.1. NCBI lineage: Eukaryota > Metazoa > Chordata > Mammalia > Carnivora > Hyaenidae > Crocuta > Crocuta crocuta. Next base: position 11,644,704 of record NW_027531917.1, on the reverse strand, counting down.
TGGTCAAAAAGTACAAACTTTCAGTTATATGACAAATACATACTGGAGATGTAATCTATGGCATGATGACTATAGTAAACACTGTTATATGGTGTATTTGAGAGGCTATTAAGACAGTAGGTCCTAAGGTCTCAACATGGGAAACTTAAAAAAAAAATTTGTTTTAGTATCTATATGAGATGATGGATGTTAGGTAAGCTTAGTTGTAAACATTTCACAATACATGTAATTCTAATCTTTATGCTATATACCTTAAACTTATGCAGTGCTGTGTGTCATTTCAAAAAAACTAGAAAAACATAAATTTATATATGTGTGTCTTTAGACAATATAAGGGTAATCAAGAACAAATGAAGATAATGTGGCAGTTTAGGTGTTGGGCCATTGTTCGTTCTTTCAGGGCATCTTCATTATTAATTCATTGGCATACTCCATTATGATAATGGAGCAAGCTTCTTACTAGAGTACTGTCTTCCATATGATCTTCTGTTCCTTCTATTCCTATTTTACTTATGCTCATCTTTATTTCTATCAACTTGCCAGCCCATATCTTCAGAACCATGGCCTGAAATTTTGGCAAAACCTTAATTTGTTATTTAATATCCCACTGTATTTTGTTACATTAGTAATGATAGAACTGGGCATATGGTCAGGACAGTAATTTAGCCTCCAAGACAACTGAAGTTCAAGGTGATTAGGCATCTCCAGGAGACTGCTGCCTAGCAATAAACTCTAATAGGATTTGGGGGCATGGCTGGTCTAGTGGGTGACTGAGGATAAGCTTGAATTACCCCTTGATTATGACACAATATCTGGCTTGCAATTGGCTAAAGGTTGAGGTTATATAATCTCAGCTATTCTGATTGCATGACCATAAAAAGAGTAAATCAGAAAAGCCATTAAAATAACCTGATGAAATTTAGATAATCTAAAATGGGGATTGCCAAATTTTCTGCAGGAAAAGTATTAATTGTAGCCTAAAGCAATATGCTCAGCTGGTTAAACTGTTATAATGAGGGTAAGGTCATAGATTTATATAAGTGCCAGTTAGCTTTGAATTAAGAAAGCCTTCCTCATGATAATGGATGCTACTCATAACCTAGGTTTTTTTTTTTGTTTGTTTTTTTTTTTTTTTTTACAAATATGTATTATAGACACATATTAGAAGCAGGAAAGAGACTGAAGCAGCTCAGAGCATTCATATGTGGATCTGGGAAATAATTTAGAGTACATATATTGTCAATAATAGATCCAATAATAGACCTGTAGTAGCATCATTGTATTTGAAGGTGAACTCATTTATAACTGAAGAACTGTAATATGTATATTGGTTTTTAATCTTACAGTGTATAATTATTATTTGCTAATATATTTAAAATAGATATTTTTAGGATTTTGAAATAATCCCAGAATGGTCAGCATCATAAATGGAAAGATGTATTACATATACTTTATTTTGAAACTCAGTATCTTAAATAAGTGATAGTCCTAGATTGTGTAACAGCTAGACATTAAGAAGCTATTGACCATAAAATTTGTATCAGATAAAGGGCCAGTTTTTATATAAATCCAAATCTTTGTACAGCAGATTTATCAAGGTGTATATATCATAAAAGTCAAGTGAAATTGATCTAAAGTCATCACAAATCTGAGCCGAGATATGACATACACTTTGCATGTATCCTATTTTAGTTGTGGTTTCCAACCATGAACTAGTGATGAAAATATTCTAAAGCTGATCTTGAAACATTTAATTACAGACTGATTTTGATCCCATTAGAATTCTAACTATTCTGATTTAAAAATCAGAATAGTTATTCCTACTTTACCAGTGAGTAAATATGGAACCAGGAAAATGATGCTAAAGTTAGTTCAAGTTAACATTAGTAAAATATGTATGGTTTATAACAATAACTAGATCCTCAGCTCAGTACAGCAATTTTGTTTCTTTAACTTGCCCCTACCTAATTTGCTTTTGGGTTTTTCTCATTTGCTTTTTAATAGTTTATCCCTTTCTGTTTTTCTACCCATTCCAACAAACATTTTGTCCTTTTATATCAAAAAATAAAAGCTATCTTATGTGAACTTCTTCAATCTTCAAATAATTCACCATTCTCTTCTTTTAGAAATGTATAGATATCTGTCCTTAGTGGGTATAAATACCTTATTTTGCTTTCTTTATCCAAGAACCTAACCCAGGATCTTGCTATGCCCATTGTTGTTCTTCTTTGCTTTAATTCTCCAGATATTTTCCCTTTCCTTCAATGGTAAATGTGCTAGTCAAACAAGAAAAGTTTTTACTCTACTTTTCCTTCAAGCTGCTACCTATTATGTTTTTCCACATTCCAACAAAAGTCTACTTTCTCAACTCGTTTTATTCCAAGAAACATTGCTAGGTAACTTCTTTCCATCTTAGACAATCTTATGTGAATAAATAGCTAAATATAAAGATAGTTTTATTTTTTTTGTTCTTACCATATCAAACACCTTTCTGAAACTTCTTCCTATGCTGATTTCTGGTTTTATTTCTATTACACCGACCATTCATTTTTAATCTTTCCCACTCTGCCTCTCTATATTTTTTATGTTTATTTATTTTGAGAGAGAGAGAGAGAGACAGAAAGAGAGAGAGTGAGAGAGAGCGCACAAGTGGGTGAGGTTCAGAGAGAGAGACAATGAATCCCAAGCAGACTCCTCACTGTCAGTGCAGAGCCTGATACAGTGCTTGATCTCACAAACCATGAAATTGTGACCTGAGCTGAAATCAAGAGTTGGACACTTAACTGACTGAGCCACCCAGATGTCTTGGTGTTCCTTATTTTTGACATGGTCAAATAATGGTCCTTTATAATAATATCCTTTAAAGGACCATTTTTGACCCTTTTCTCTTCCTGTGGATTCCAAACTCTAAATAGAGTCCACATACTCCCCCATACACCTCAATCATAGTAACTCTTTTATCAGCATTATACATTCCATTATTTAAAAAAAAAAGATTTGTGGATTAGAAAAAAAAAGCCAAAAGCCAATACACCACTATCTAGATGATTTCATTCATCTTCATCATTTCAAATAAACCAATGGAAAAGCCCAGACATACACACATCTGCAGGTGAAATGTTGTTCACTGATTGCCAGTTTTCAGCCTCTCTGCTAACAGTAAGCATTTCCAGTGCTGGGTATAGGTTACTTTGTCTTAGTTTGATGTTGATTATGGCCTATATTAGGTATGCAATAAGTTTGAAAAGTTAGCAGATAAATTAAGTGAGCAATAGTCAAAATGAAATCAAATCCACTTAGACTTTCTAAATTGGTTCACCAAATTATGAATATAGAATGATGTCCATGTGAAGACACAAACATCAATGATGAAATTTTCCATTTATTGTCTTCTTTTAAGGTCTTTTTCTTATATTCCTTATCTTAAAATAAACACACACACATACACACTCACACGCACACACTATCTCATTATCACTAAATACATATGAAGGATTTTCCTAAAGAGAATGACATCAATACTACATTTTCACTAGTTGATATCAGGCAGAATTATAGCATAAAAGCAAAGTTCTATTTTGAAAGTGAATTTTTGTTCACTTATTCCTTGCAAGATCCAAGGTGGACCATAATTCAACAGTGTGAGGGTCCCAGAAAGTACTAATTTACTAAGAGGAGAGGCTTACTTCTCAGACAATATACTTTTCTAACATCCTTTTATCATAAGAGTAGACTCAATATTTTTATGATGTTAAGAGCAGTCTATTAAGTATATGTCAAATTTGATATATCACCCAATCTTTTAGAAAAATCAAAAGAAAATTAAAATAATGTACTTGATGTTAATAGTTTCTATGTTTTGTATTTTGCCCCTAAGTTAAAAATAAACAAAGGGGCACCTGAGTGACTTGGTTAAGTGTTCAACTCTTGATTTTGCTGGGTCATGATCTCACAGTTCATGAGATCTAGCCCTGTATCAGGCTCTTTGCTGACAGCACGGATCCTGCATAGGATTCTCTCTCTCCCTCTGTCTTTGCCCCTCCACCACTTGTGTGCTCTCTCTCTCTCTCTGTCTCTCTCAATATAAATAAATAAGCCTAAAAAACACTTTGAAAACTTGAACTTTAAATATAATTCTTTTTTTAAGTGTTTATTTTTGAGAGAGAGAGAGAGAGAGAAGAGCATGAGTGGGGGAGGGGCAGAGAGAAAGAGGGAGACACAGAATCTGAAGTAGGCTCCAGGCTCTGCATTGTCAGCACAGAGCCTGTTGCGGGGCTTGATCTCACAAACCGTGAGATCATGACCTGAGTTGAAGTCAGACACACAACTGACTGAGCCACCCAGGCGCCCCAAACAAAATTCTTATTCATCCATATTTTATAGTTTATTGTATTTGAAGAGATGCTGGAAATGAGGATGTCTGACATTTCAGCAGGCAGACCTTCATGAATCAGATGATTTAGTAATATAGAGTCAAGTTAGCCAAAGATCAATTCCCAAACCTGAGAGGGTGAAGAGGGAGAAAAAGGAGCCCAAAAATAAACCAAAGGAAATATGGAGAATCATGTACAAATAAAAACTTAAGAATATGTGAAGGAGACACCAGAGAAAGGAAAGTTTAAGGAATGAAGGAATAAACATTTGGTCAGATATAGCAGAGAGGTTTCACAAAATAAGGACTGAAAACTCTTTTTTTCCCCAACATGTAGAAGGTCATTTATGACTTTTGAAAAGAGAAGGTACTACTGATCTTAGACAAGTGGATGTATTAGAAAGAAAGCAGAAGGCTGTTTGCTACATGCTATACAAAAAAATGAAAGGCAATATTTTACGGTTTTGTTTTTCATGCAGAAAGAGCTTTCTAAGCTCATTACTTGTTGGCATTCCTAACTTCTATCCTGCTAGTTTTCAAAGACAGAATTGTGACATTTATTTTATTTTTTTGCCCTTCCTACAGAGTGGGCATTCAGTCTTTGCTGAATTTTAAATGAATATTAGGAAAAAGAGAACAATGTGCCTGATTAAAACTATTTATGTGAAGATCTATTTTATATCAATTGGAAGGATGGAGTAATTGACCCTAATTACCTTTACATTTGTGAGGTCGTTTTTTAAAATTTTAATATAGCAGATGATCAAGTAATATTAACAATTAGCATGTTATTGTTACTTAAGTCTCCTAGGACTATCTTTGCTTCTTCTCTATTAATGTATAAAAATAAATATATATAAAGTTCCCCACCTGCAATTTTCCCCCATGTCAGCACCATTATATACAAAGCAAACTTTTCGCTATAACAAAACCTAAGTAATTTTTTAAAAAGTTTTGGATCATTACTTTTTTCCACATTATACTAGATGCCTGACACATCCTCTCTACCTAAACTTTTTTTTTTAGTACTTGAACTTTTAAGTTAATTTGATATATGGCCTCAGTCTGATCATCTGGCTGCATTGTATCTCAATTATATTTTCTTGTTAGGTAAATTCACATTATTTTACAACTGGATTGAAACTGAAATTTGGAAGTCCTGACTGTGAGGTATGCTTATGTAACTTGTTGTATATATCTTTTCTTCTATGACCATATAAAGAAGAAAAAGGAGAAGGAGGAGGAAGAAATGACAGTATTTCCAACTGTCAGTGATAAGAGGATACATATCATGCAGTCTGGCAATCGGCACATTTGAACACCAACTCTATGCAAAGCACACTCTACTGACCACCATAATAGCACAAAGTGATTTAGATCATCTTTTTCTGCAAGTCTATATAAGATAATCTTCCAAAGATATATTTATTGCCCACCAGAATTATAGCACTGATGAGACCCGACTAGAACAGGTGGGAAGAGAAGGCTCTCTGATACACATCAATGTTTATAGACACTCCACTAGCCTGTCACATCTGCACATTCTGTTTCCACCATTAGCTATAATCTGTTCTTATAGAAGCCAGAGTGTTTTTTCTTGAACATAGTTCCTATGATGTCATTCTCTTGTATAAAACTATTAAAATTTTTAGCATTTCACATAGAAGAAACTGCCTATGCTTCCCTAGGTCATGAAGTCCTTTTGGCCTGTGTCTAGACCCCCTCTGCTACCTTACCCACTCTGCTGCTTCCAGTCTGTACCAAGCTATCTACTATCTGATAATGTTTTTTATTTACTGTGTGTTTTATGTCTCACAAAATACTGCATGACAATAGAAACTTTGATTTTCTTCTTCACTGATGCATCCTCTTCTTCAATGAGAACAATGAATGATACCGGATACACATTCAAAAAGATGCAGAGTGAAGGAATGCCAAGTAGAATTCACTTACACTTAGACAATGGGTCAATATAGCATTTTAATAAAGTATTCAAGGTTCTGGTTCAAGATGGTGAGGAATTTCTGAACTCATCTCCTTCCATGGACACTCTAAACCTATAGCTACATGTGGAACTATTTCCTCTTGGGGGAAAAAAAGAAAAAAAAAAACAACAACAAAGGAGCAACTCCCATACATTGAGATGACAAGGGGGAAGAAAACACATCAAAGTGGACAGGGACCCTGAGACACAATTGTGCCATAAACCCCATCAAGAGAGAAATACAAGAAAAATGATGAAACAAATAAAAATGGAAATATAACATAATAAACCATGGAACGCACCTAATAGTTATTCTAAGAGGGAAGTTTGTAGTGATACTTGCCTATCTAGAGAAACAAGAAAAATTTCCAACAACCTAGGTTTATCCCTCAAGAAACTAGAAAAAGAAGAACGAATCAAGCCCGAAATCAGTTGAAAGAAGGGAGTAAATATTGGAGTGGAAATATATGCAATAGTAACTAAAAAGATAACAAAAACTATCAATGAAACTAAGAGCTGTTTTTTTTTTTAAAAAAAGAAAAATTTACAAGTCTTTAAGCCTTTATTTCCAAGATAAAAATAGAGAGGATTCAGGGGCACCTGGGTGGCTCAGTCGGTTAAGCATCCAACTTCAGCTCAGGTCATGATCTCATGCTTCTTGGGTTGGAACCCTGTGTCAGGCTCTGTGCTGACAGCTAGCTCAGAGCCTGGAGCCTGCTTCAGATTCTGTATCTCCCTCTCTCTCTGACCCTCCTCTGCTCACACTGTTTCTCTCTCTCAGAAATAAATAAAAACATTAAAAAAATTTTTAAATAGAGAGGATTCAAATAAAATCATAAATAAAAGAGATGTTACAACTGATACCACACAAATGCAAATGATTATAACAGAATATTCAGTACAAGTGTGTATCAGCAAACTGGACAACATAGAAGAAATGGATAAATTCCACAAAATATACAATCCACCTATACTGAAACATGAGAAAATAGAAAATCTGAACAGACTGATTCACTAATAACAAGAATAAATCAGTAATCAAACCCCCTCCCAGCAAATAAAAGTCCAGGACTAGCGAGCTTTATTGGTGAGTTCTATTGGACATTTAAAAAATAATTAATACTATCCTCTTCCAACAAAGTAGGAGGAGGGAAAATTTCCTACACACATGTTTGAGGCCAACATGACCTTGATATCGAAACTATACAAGCACACCACCAGAAAAGAAAGCTATAGGCCAATATCCCTAATGAACAGAAATCCAAAGCCACTCAAAAAATATTAGCAATCCAAATTCAACACACTAAAACACCATTAAACACCAATAATACAATAATACATTAAAATGTTATACAGCATGATCAATCAGGTTTATTCCAGGAAAGCTAGGATGGTTCAATATCTGTAAATCAGCGTGATACACCACATTAGCAAAATGAAGAATAAGAATCATAGGATCTTAATAGATCAGAAAAAGCATTTGGAAACATTCAGCATCTTTTATAGTAAAAGCTTTCAACAAACTGGTATAGAGGGAAGATATCTGAACATAATAAAGGATATACATGAGAAACCCACAGCTAACATCAGTGGTGAAAAGCTCTAAGTGTTCTTCTCTAAGATTGGGAAGATGACAATGATGCCTATTTTGCCACTTTTATTCAACAGTTTTGGATGTCCTCACCAAAGAAATTAGGCAAGAAATAAAAGGCATCCAAACTGGAAAGAGACAGAACTGTCACTATTTGCAGATGGATATATGTAGAAAACCCTAAAAACTCCATCAAAAAAACCTCTCGCAACTAATACACAATTTCAGAGAAGCTGCAAGATACAAAGCAACATATATTTACATTAAACTATAATATATAAACTTATATATATATATATATATATATATATATACACTC
>NW_027531917.1:11553136-11636372 GCF_008692635.1 Crocuta crocuta | reverse complement strand
TTTCTATAAATGAATGCATAGTTAGGAAAAGAAAATGATTTACAATTATATAAAATAAATAAAATACCAAGGAATTTAACACAAGATGTGAAAAATCTGTACATAAAAAAAAGACACTGATGAAAAATTAAAGATGGACACAAATAAATGGAAACATATTCTCTACTCATAGATTGAATGAGTATTGTAAAAATATCCATATTACCTAAAGTAATTTACAGATTCAATGCAATCTCTATTAAAATCCCAATGGTATTTGTCATGGAAATAAAACAAACAATCCTAATATTTGCAAGGAGCCACAAGCAATCTTGAGAAAGAAGAACAAAGCTGGAAGCATCCCACTTCCTGATTTCAAAGTCTATTACAAAGCTACACTAATCAAAACAGTATGTTATTAACATAAAAACAGACACATAGATCAGCAGAACAGAGTCCCAAAATAAATCCAGGCATATATGGTCAATTAATTTGTGACAAAGGAGCCAAAAATATAAAATCGAAAAGGACAGTCTCTTTAGTACATGATGTTGAGGAAACTGGACAGCCACATGCAAAAAATTAAAACTCAATGACTATCTTACACCATATACACAAACTGAATCAAAATGAAATAAAGACTTGAACTTAAGATCTCACCCCATAAAACTTCTAGAAGAAACCTAGGCAGTAACATCCTTGGCACTGTTCTTGGTGATGATTTGTTTTTTCATTTTGACAACAAAAGCAAAGACAAAAAGCAAAAACAAATAAGTGGGACTACAAACTAAAAGGAAACTATCAACAAAATGAACTGTAAAGGAAATGAAAGCATTGACCAAATGCACAACAAAAGAAACCAACAAAACCCAACTAAATGGGAGAAAAAATTACAAGTCATATATCTAATAAGTGTTCAATATCCAAAGTATATAAATAATTCATAGAACTCAATACAAAAATATAAAGCAATCTCATTAGAAAATGGGCAGAGAATCTGAATAGACATTTTTCTAAAGAAGACATACAAATGACCAAGAAGTATATGAAAAAGTTCCCCGTCAGCATCACTAATATTCAGGGAACCGCAAATCAAAACTAGAAAGAGGTATCACCCTATACCTGTTAGAATGACTATTATCAAAGGCAAGAAATAGTAAGTGTTGGTGAGGATGTGGAGAAAAGGGAACCTTTGTGCTCTATTGGTGGGAATGTACATTGGTGCAGTCATTATATAAAATAGTTTGGAACTTTCAAAAGATTAAAACTAGAACCATCATATGGTCTACTAATTCCACTTCTGGATATATCTGAACAAAATGAAAACACTAACTCAAAAAGATATATGCACCATCATGTTCATTGCACCCTTATTCACAATAGCCAAGATGTTGAAGAAAGCAACCTATGTGCCCATTAATGGTAGGATGGATAGGGGCATCCGGGTGGCTCAGTCAGTTAAGCGTCTGACTCATGTTTGCAGCTCATGATCTCATAGTTCTTGAGTTTGAGCCCTGCAATGGGCTCCACATTTGCAATGTGGAGCCTGCTTTGGATTCTCTCTCCTCTCTCTGATCCTCCTCTGATCATGCTCTCTCTCTCTCAAAATAAACAAACTTTTAAAAAATTAATGGATGAATGTGTAAATAAAAAAAAAGTGTGTGTATGTGAATAAACACTGGAATATTATTTAGGGATAAAAAAAGGATGAATACCTGCTCTATGTGACAATATGGATGGAACTCGAAGGCTTTATGCCAAGTGAACAAAGTGAGACAAACAAATACTATGTGATCTCACTTACATGTGAAATCTAAAAGAAAAACAAAAACAACTGAACTCAGATACAGAGAACAGATTGGTGGCTGCTAGAGGTAGAGTTTGGTGGGGTGGCTGACAAGGATAACACTCAAAAGGTACACACATTTATAGGGGCATCTGGGTGGCTCAATTGGTTAAGCATCTGACACTTGATTTTGTCTCAGGTCATGATCCCACAGTTCATGAAATCAAGCTCCATACTGAGCACTCCACTGACAGTATGGAGCCTGCTTGAGATTCTTTCTTTTCCTTTCTCTGTGCTCTTCCCCCATTTGTCCTTTCTCTAAAAATAAATAAGTAAACTTAAAAAGTATACAGTTATAAAATAAATAAGCTCTGGGGTTGTAAGGCACAGCATGGTGCTTGTAGTTAATGTTGTATTTGTATTGTAGTTAATAATCTGTATGCTTGTAGTTAATCTGTATGCAATAGCATATTTGAAAATTACTAAGAAAATAGATCTTAAAACTTGTTACACACACAAAAAAATTATAACTGTAGGAACAAATGTTAACTAGACTTGTTAGGCTGATTATTTCACTATATACAAATATCAAATCATTATGTTGTACATCTGAAATTGACATAATGTCAATTACTACAATAAAAGTCAGATACTTAGAAAGTACTAAGCACTGTACTAGACACATTACCTGCAGTAACTAATTAAATCTACATCTACACATTATATCTATAAAATGATAATTGATCTACTTCTACACACCATTATTCTCAAGTTTGATAAGAGGAAACTGAGCCTCAAGAATTTAACTTGTTTAAAGTCCCACACTATTAAGTAGTGGATCTGGGATCTTCAACCAGGTTTTTCTGACTTCTCATTTGGAAATCTTACTCCATCAACTATATACAAAGTTACACTATTATCAACCCAAGGATGACAGATAATTGGATTGAAATATAACACTAAGATAAAGGGTAGGAAGCTACTACGGACTGAATTGTGTCCCCATTAAACTCCTATGTTGAAGTGATCCACAATGTGACATATTTAAAGATAGGGTTTTTAGGAAGTAATTAAGGTTAATGGGCTCCTGGTTTGATAGGATTTGTGGCCTTTATGAAGAGGAACAAAGACTGCTCTCTTTTTCTCTGTGTCTGCCATGAGACGACATAGCAAGAAGGCAGCAGTCTGCAAGCCAGGCAGAGGTCAGTCACCAGAACATACAACCATGCTGGCATCCTGATCTCAGACTTCCAACCTTCTGAACTGTGAGAAAATAGATTTCCATGATTTTTGTTACTGGGTCAATGGTATTTATTATGGCATCCTAAGCATATTAAGACAAAACAAAATATTGCAATTTGTTTCTGAAAAAGAAATAGAAAAAAAAGTGGTAAAATCACTCTAATTAGACAAAACTTTTCTTGCAGATACTATTTCCACACTAGATTTAGGAATCTTCTAGCTCTGTTAATTCTCCCCTTATTTACTCATTTCTGAGTCACCTCAGATACTCTGTGAAAAGCAATGTAGCTTTGTAAATTTGTGCAAGAAAATCCTTCTACATTCAGAAGCTTTTACCATCAAAGAACATAAATAGTAGACATTCAGAGCTTTAAGCAATCCTAAGGAGGTAAAAATAAGTGTTTTAAAGATTTAATAGTACAGATCTAATTTTTGAAAACACATGTGCGTTACACGGCAATAGTTTTTCCATGCTGATGGTTTCAGAAATCTGGAAATCATTTTCTCAGCCTCCCAGCTCTGTTGCCTAGTTTACCCATGATGCTGAGTTCCCACTGATTCAAAAATATAAAATAGGAATTACGAATTGGGCCAATAGGTCAGAAATCTTGGAAATGAGCATCCCTGCCTGTGAAGAGAAGCAGATAGTTCTGTGGATGCATGGTTAAATAACTCAAACAGTAATTAATATGCATTTGGAGAAATATAGTATTATGAGAAAAATGTCTACATGGATAAAAACCATATACACAGATATTATGGTTTTTATAAGTGCCCAGAAAGCCAGAGCAATATTTTATAAACATAAGTAATAGAATTGGTCCTAGTTAAATTGAACTGACCAGTTGATGTAGATGTTGATTGCTGATCTGTATTAGCCTCTTATTAATAAAATAATTTTAATAGTCAACTTTCTAATTGAATATGGTGTTTCAACAGATTTTAAACCTGTATCCAAATTGAAAACTATTGTAAAACTTACAGTAAAAAATTTGTCTTACAATTTGTTGAGAAAGTTTGGTAACAAAGTTTCTTTGCTTGAAAGTTTTCTCTAATGTTAGAATAGAAAAAAAAAAGGCTGTATCATCTGTAGATAATCTTCTGCCAATTGTTCCTCCTATGGCCTAATTGTGCCACCAAATGAACATCCATTAAATGATAATTCAATCTCTTAATGTCAGTTAAATGCCTAAGAGTTCATGCAAAACTGCGTTCAATCAGCAGTGTGAGCGTGTTGCTATTTTACTAACATGAGTGACTTTTTTCAAAAAAACATTTTATTTATCATTACTGATGTCAGATTTGCATAGTTACATGATTCTTTGAAAAGGCAAAGATAGACCTTTCCCTCCAAATTATTTTTATATTCTCCAAATAATTATTGAAACTTTATTCAAGACTTGTTAATGGTTTGCATTCTTGTCTAATAGGATATACTGTGACATTATTCTGTGTCAGAGTAGAATTATCTCGATCTGATATAGAAAAATTCTTAGGATAAAATGAACTTTGCTCCTTTGATTTTCAATAAATTTATTGATAGATCTGTATAGCCTATTCCATTCAAAAGCAGATTTTTACTAAAAAGCTATTACTTTTCTAAAAATTTCCTTAATGTTTATTTTTGAGAGAGAGAATGAGACAGAACACAATCAGAAGAGGGGCAAAGAGAGAGGGAGACACATAATCTGAAGCAGGCTTCAGGCTCTGAGCTGTCAGCACAGAGCCCCATGCAGAGGTTGAACTCACAAGCCAAGAGATCATGACCTGAGCTGAAGTTGGATGTCCAACCCACGGAGCCACCCAGGCACCCAATTATTATTACCTTTTTAAGCAATGAATTAGTCTTTTTCTTTTGAGGAAACAAACTATTTTATACCAATAATATAAATTATTGGTATAATTACCCAGTGTTACACACGCACAAAATTATATGGATATAAATCATGGATACTAAAATATTTGGCTTTTTATGTCAGCCTCCTTTGAGTTCAAGAATGGGTCACTAGGGTTAGTATTCCCAAGAACTTCCTCATCATATGAATCACCTGGGGCTTGTGAAAAATAAAGATTCTCAGACTCCATAAAAATCTGTTAAGCCAGAATTTCATGAGGAGGAGATGTTTTCACTTCTTTAAAAACTTTGAAAAGCAAAACAACAACTTCTTTATGATAAGAAATTTTAAATATAAAAATATTGTGGTTAATGTAATGAACTCACATGCTTCAGTTATCAACTCATGATTAAACAAGATAGTACTTAATACACTATGTTCTCCCAAATCCTGTATAGACTTAGGAGCAAGTTCCAGACATTATATCAATTCATCCATATAGATTTAAGAATCTATCTTGGGGCAACTGGGTGGCTCAGGAAGTTATGTGTCCAACTTCAGCTCAGGTCATGATCTCACAATTTGTGAGTTTGAGTCCCGCATCAGGCTCTGTGCTGACAGCTAAGTGCCTGGAGCCTCCTTCACATTCTGTGTCTACCTCTCTCTGCCCCTCTTTCACTCACACTCTGTCTCTTTCTCTTTCAAAAAAAAATAAACATTAAAAAATTTTAAAAACTAAACTATCTCATAAACAAGACTCTTCTTAACCACAATAACATCACTACACCTAAATGCCCACCAATAATTACTGAATATCATTATGTACTTAGTGACTGTTCACATTTTTCATCATTTCCTAAACACATTTTTTTTTTTACAGTTTGAATCATGATCCAAAGATTACATAATTCACTTGGTTTATATTATCTTTTAGGTTTTTAAACCTATGGGTTTCCTTCCACTCTCCCTTATATTTCCTTGCAGTGTGTGCATTGAAGATGAATATGCATTTAATAAAAGCTCCCCATGATTCTTGTCAAAAAGTTGAAGCAGCTCAGAGCAGGGGTGTTTAACTGGGAGTATGTACATGTCCTCTTTCTGCATCTAAAGATGTGCTCAGCTTTACTACTGCTTCACCACAAACCCAAGACAAGGCAGCTGACCTTTCCGTTATGTGTTGCTCCATGTGTAAAGCAGTGATAATACCTGTTGTCTTCCTTGCAAGGATGCTGTGAAGATTAATGAACTAATATCGATAAAGCACTCCAAACTTGTGCAAAGGCAGGTTTGAAAAGCTTATTAGAACCTAACAGTCCTTACACTCTTCTGTAGGAGACCAAGAAGTCACTTCTAGCAAATACTATCCTATGTAAATTGTGTATTAGTGATGCATGAATGCCAGATACAAATCAATTTCTCTCAAAGAATAGATCTATAAATTACTAGGATGGGGAGATAAGGAGATATTGTATTATAGACAGATGTAAAAAACACATATATTTTACTTTTTATTCATATGGTTAGATCAACAAAGTCTAAATTTCTTTTGAGATTTAGACATGAGGCATTGTAAAAATTAATAGCGTTCACCATCATAAATAATAAAAAATTTAATTCCATCAAATCCTAAAAGATTTATTCATGTAATCTTTTTTTAACTTTACGGGAGCAAGTGAGAAAGAGAGCGAGAGCAAGAGTGAGAGCGCGAATCCCAAGCAGGCTCTGTGATGTCAGCACAGAGACCTATGTGGGGCTCTATCCCACAGACTGAGATCATGACAGGTGTTGAAATCAAGAGTGGGACGCTTAACCAACTGAGCCACCCAGTGCCCGTTATTCATACACTCTTATTTCTAAAATTTAAATTTATATAAACAAATATCTATAGAATCACTGGTTTTTAATTTTTTTAAAAAATATTTTTATTTATTTCTAGGGGAGAGAGAGAGAGAGAGACCGCGTGAGCAGGGGAGGGTCAGAGAGAGAGGGAGTCACAGACTGAAATGGGCTTCAGGCTCCGAGCTGGCAGTCAGCACAGAGCCCGACGTGGGGCTCGAACCGACGAACCACGAGATCATGACCTGAGAGAAAGTCAAACGCTTAACCGACTAAGCCACCCAGGCGCCCCTCGTTTTTAAATTTTTATGATTAGTGAGGGGTCCATACTATCATTGTATATAAATCATTTTTACAGTTTATGACTCATCTTGGTAAATATTGTAATGACTAGAAGACAGAGTAGGGCCAACTGTGTTTTTTATCTTTTTAAAGTAATTAAAAGATGTTTAATCTGGAGCATGTCACTTTACCTCTCTGAGCTACAATTCATTCCACAGTACAATAAGTTGTTCTTTCTAGTTCTAAGCTCTGAATTAGGGGAAATGCTTTTCTGTTGAAAGGAATTCTTTATTGTATTTTTATCTGCCCTTGCATTTCTGTTAAACAAACTAAAATTAAGACTCAAAAATAATGAGACACAGAGAGAGCAATTTAAATGCAAAATCTCTCTATTATCTCACTATACTTTTGTTGCCTTTTGCTGTTGAATTATCCATTATATAGTAGTTATTTATAAAATCATCTCTTAGGGGACGTGTCTGATTAATATCCCCTTAGTTCATAAACTTCAATAGTATCTAGAATTGAAGAATCTATGCTATTTGAAATTAGCTATCAAAACAGAACAAAGGATTTTCTTTCAAATTACATAAAAATAATTCATTATTTCAAATCTATAGCTTTTCTACTAGAAACCATATACAAGAAAAAACAAACCTGTAAATCTAGCAGTGAATGCTTAACACATAGCTTTCTATTTTATGTATCTTCTGTATTTGTATATAGTTTAATTTTTTATTGTTGAAATTTCTGCCATCTTTTACATAATAT
This sequence comes from Crocuta crocuta, assembly GCF_008692635.1. Lineage (NCBI taxonomy): Eukaryota > Metazoa > Chordata > Mammalia > Carnivora > Hyaenidae > Crocuta > Crocuta crocuta. Next base: position 11,628,641 of record NW_027531917.1, on the reverse strand, counting down.
CATTGGTATCTACTCAGCTGTGACACTGATACTTATTTCTAATCCCATATTATAGGGACACCACTCAAAGATTATCCTCAAGAGAGTAATAAGGTTAAATATATTCAATGAATGCCTGTAGGAACATAAATTTTATTGTATGAACAAACTAACAAACTATATTTCTAGTTTCATTTAAAAATGTTTTTAAGTAAACTCTACCCATAACATGGGGATCAATCTCATAACCCTGAGATCCAAGAGTGGTATTCTCCATCGACTGAGTCAGCCAGGCACCCCTCTAGTTTTATTTTGAAGTCCTTATCTTAGGGGAAGAGGGAAAGCAAATTGGGAGGCAAGGACTAGAGGGAAATATGAAAGGAGTATACATTAATTAATAAAGTAAACAGGAACAGATCTTATAAATTAAGAAAGTTGCTGAATAAGCCAATAACTGATATTTTATTGAACTTCATTTTTGGGCTTCTCACCAGGGTTAAAATCAGTGCCATTATAATGTAGAACATAGATGCCACTCCTGGAACTTCATGCTCTTAGTCTTATATGCATTCCTTTATATAAATAAAAGTATGTATTTATCTAGTGAAGTACTTGGTACTTGCCAAAGCTAGGAATATTGCTAATTTATCTCTTGTCCTCAGTTTTAAGACAATAAAAAACTCTTCTTTTACAGATAAGAATCAAAGTTTTTGAGGTTACAAGGCCAGGGACATATGTGATGGCCCTGCCTATCTATGCTATACTTTCAGAAGAGTGAATTGGCTGAACGTTCTGAGTGTCCTTTATCTTCAGAACCTAAGCCACTTGCTCTTCATTTTTATCTCATCACTAATAAACAGCAAGGCTTTCAGGTCTGCAATATCCCTAGCATGCTATAAGAACATGGGAATGCATGAAGAATCAAGGGCAAACTTGGTCACATCTTCTTGGACTCCTAACTCATAAATTCCTTAGGCAGAGAATATGTTGTTCACATAAATATAGCACCTTGTTCAAAGTAAATGTTTAATTAAAAAAAAAAAGTCTGGTTGATGGCTGAGTGTTTGCAACCACAGGTTATCAGATGTTAATACATTTTTGGCTTCTTGCTTTTCTGTTTCTTAAAGCAGAGCTTTGTAGACACTTTTCTGCATCCTGTATCTCAGAAATGCTGTATTTGTGTGTCATTTGCCATGGGCATTCCTGGCAGCTCTAACCAACTCCAATGCTATCCCTCCCCTGCCAGAAAATGTATTAGGAGAATAAAAAGATGGACACTTGTATGTTAAGAAGCTCAGAACTATTTTCATTGATAGAAAAATAAAAAATACAGGAACTATCATTAACAAATTACTTATGAATCACCACAGAGCTGTTGGAGGCCCCACAGTCAAAACCGCTGTTTGAAAAATAAAAACAAAAAACTGCTGTTTGAACACTACAAATCTCAGACTTTGAAGTTCAGTCCCAATGGGAATTAGTTAACTTCTATAATAACCTGATTAAGGCCCACATCTCTACCACCCAACAATTGGGGCTACTTCACAATCTTCCTGCAAGCCTTGCTTGAAACTGGAAACCTATCTTGTCTGGATATCTAAGCCACAAATGGGTCCCTGCTACCTACTTCCACAACTGTTGGTATCACATAGCTAGTATTCCACCTGCCTTTCAGCAATTTGTCTGCTCTGCCTCCAGCTTACACACGGCAGGGTCTTCATAAACTTCTGAAGTATACTTTTGTTGGACTTCACCTATATCCGCTGTCTCATTTCAAGAGATTCCACACTCTTCGTTCTCTAGAAGCTGTATATAACTTGAATTAGCCTGAAACTTTGTGTCTCTCCCACATCTATTCTTCATCCCTCCCTTTTCCAAGCCTGTTCTCAATTGTGCTATGATATATAAGGCATGACTGTATTTTCAATCCTTACCTTGGTATCCTGTTTCTCAAACTTTAGAAAAAAGCAACCTAAACTGGACGTTCAATAACAAGAACTTAATAAGAAGATTTGTAACCGTGTTAGAAATTTTTGGCTGTGAAATACCTGAATGTTTCCTAAATGTGCAGTCATGTCAGTATGTAAGAAAATTATTTTTTGGAGCAACAGAAGCAGATATTTTTGCTGTATCTTTCATTGGTAGGAAAGACGGAACAAATATTGTTTTACAAAATCATATTCCAGAGCATTAATTAAAGATTTATTTCATGGACAAATAAGCCACCTGCCCCTGAATTTTTTATGGAGATGGTTTTACATTTTCCAATCCTTTCCTTTACATTCTCATCAATAACACAGAACAGTGCAGTTTGCATTAGGCATTTTCATAAGTATGAAATATTCACCTTCCACAGTGTTGAGTCAACATAGCCAACATAATGATGAGTACTAACTTGCACCTCTGGAAAAGTACAGCTATCATGGTGTGTTGAGTCTGTAAGTGAATACACATAAAGATACATATGAATGTCATAAAAAGCCATAGGCTTTTTATTTTTCCTTTTGTCTTTAGCAGAATATCTCTTGTTGAAAAAGTGAAAACCTAGGAAATATTGTTTAATTTTTTAAAAAAGTTTATTTTTGAGAGAGACAGCAAGAGCAGGGGAGGGCAGAGAGAGTGGGGGAGAGATAGAATCCTAAGCAGGCTCCGCACTATCAGGATCAGTGCAGAGCATGATGTGGGACTTGAACACATAAACTGTGAGATCATGACCAGAGCTGAAATCGAGAGTTGGAGGCTTACCCAACTGAGCCGTCTAGGCACCCATGCTTGATTTTGAAAAATAATTTCCTTCTTTTCTACATAACACTGATGAATATTTATGATGGCCTTTATTTATAAATCTTGGTTTTATTGATAATTTTGATACTTAATATAAAATTATATTTATTAATTAGAAGTATGACATATTTTCTGTAGTTTAAATTTGATTTTAAATAAGTTTTTAACTTCTAAAATGGACCTATATTTGGTTAAGATATTTCTAGGAATTATATTTTGGGCTTCTATTTTAGATGGGCATTTGTAAATAAAAAGTGAAGAATTATAAATCCAAGTATATTGCCAAATAAATCCTATAGGCAAAATATAGTCAAGGTAATTGTGTTACTATTCCAAATTCTGTTTGAATATAACAACAACTCTGAGATCTTACCACCACCCACTCCTCAACAGTTTTCTGTGAAGACATTTTTACAAAAGCAAATTCTTAAAATGATACGTGGCCACTAACTCCCTATAGAGACTTGACTTTGGTGCTGAAAAAAACTGTGAGGCCACTGATATATTTTTTTTTTTTTTATCAAGGTATCTTATGACTCACATTTCCAGTAGTTTCTAGTAAAAATCCAAGTTTGGGTTAAGGATAATTTTTACTTTTTATTTACAATGGCTAGCTAATATTCCTAAATCTGATGTATAAGGCTTTATCAGAACTTCCCTCTGTTTTTGTGATACACTTACCTCTACTAAGGAGGTGTCTGATTATGTCACTTAGAGTAGCTCTTAGCTGATTAACCTTTAAGAAACCCATAAAGGGATATTTGACACAGTTCTAAAAAATCTCTTCTTTCAAAAGCAGTGAATACCTATGTAGTTGTGTTATACCATCCAACAGCAGATCTTTTAAAAAATGTTTTAACATGTGACTAATCAGATTCTGATATTACACTGCAACTTTTGGTAAGAGTTTACTTTCTAGAAAAAGTACCACAGGTACTGTTTTTCAAACTCAGTATTGTCTAATCTATTTCCCTCTGCTTCAGTCTGTCTCAAATAATTATTTTATTTCCACACCTATCATTTGCTCTCCTATGCTCTACAAATTTTAGATAAAACGAAGTTCAAACAGCATCTGGTTATTTTCATTTAGCTTGAGCAAAGAAGAAAATGCATTTCTATTATTCTTCCAATTGTTCCTTCCGCTCAAAATAGAATTCAGTATAATGTGTTTTCCAATTTTCCTTCAGTGTTTTAAAGCAGATATATATAATAGCATATATATATATGTATACATATATATGTATACATATATTTATATATGTACATATAAAGCATATATAGATCTTGGAAAAGTTTTTTTTTAAAAACTCGTAGTTTATTAGAATCTGAAAATGTAAGTGTCAACAGGTTATTCTCTGTAGACTATGAAATATTTACAAAACATTTACATTTTGTGTATGTGTACACACATGCATATCTCCAATGTGCTTTAGAAGTCAAAGTTTTCATATAGAAAATATTTCTAAGATACATAACAATAGCCCAACTTCTGAACAAAATGATCATGACCTCCAGGTGCAAGCCAACGAGTATGAAAGGCATTTGGAAAAACAACAAAACTTTACTTCCATTAATGAGTGTTGGGCTAAGCAGATGGCAAGTTATAAACATGGTTCAGGGATAAGGAGGATGATGGCAAAGCTGATTAATATTTCAAAGAAAGAGGGTGGAGTATGATGAAATGTTTCATATGGATATTGGGATATTACAGATTTCAAAACAGGAACTGCCATCTGGTCATAATGGAATAACTTGTACTGGACTAACTCTTCCACTGAAAATGTGTTTAAAGATGGATAAAATGTAGGAAATCACTCTTTAGACACTGTATATCACACCGTGACCCCCAAGAGATAGGAGTAGTGAGATTTAAGTCCCAGAAATGTGCCAGATATGTGCCTGGATGCACTTTTTGATTGCAGTAAAGCCATGGAGGCCAAACAGTGCATGGATGTCTCAAGTTGCTGAGGGGACAGAAACTGAAGTTCAGAGTCATTGATGTGATGAGAGAAGAGCCGAAGCCTCAGTGATGAAAGCCACATAGAGGAGGAACTACAGAGTCTTCATGGCGGTACTCTTGAGGGTTTCCTTCGTGTGTGTGTGTGTGTGTGTGTGTGTGTGTGTGTGTGTGTGTGTGTGACTAAAAATATGTAGTACATTCAAAGGTTGCAACTCCACAGGGCCTGGTACTGGACAGCTATTTTAGGTTCTAAATAACCAACTCCTCTTATTTGCTCTTTTGTTTTAAAGTTTATTTTGCGAGCAAGAGAGAACATGAGAGGAGGGGAGGGAACAGGTAGGGAGGGAGAGGGAGAGGGAGAGGGAGAGAGAATCCCAAGCAGGTTCTGCACTAATCAGCCCTTGCAGGGCTTGATCCCAAGTACCATGAGATTATGACCTGAGCCAAAATCTAGAGTCAGAAACTTAACTGGCCCACCTGGTGCCCTATCAACTTCATCTTATTTACTTCTTGTTAAGCTTGTTTTTCCCAGAAATCTACATCCTTCTTCCCAGTGTTTAATACAAAATTTTGTTAATACTAATAGTAAGCTTGTTTTAATTTAAGCTGTTGCATAGTTGAGTGTAAATTATTACATATTTAGACATTTATCACTTTATAAAATATATTTCTAGGGTAGATCACTTTTCTATGATACATCACCTGTGTGAAAAGCAACTCTATAGTGCCACATGACTACTAGCAGTCTCTTCTAGATTCGCAAAAGTAGATATTATGATTTCTACCTTCAACTACTGAATGGAGACTATTCTCCTAGTCTCTGAAGTAAGCTAATCATATCATAAAAATTATTTATTTTAGAAAATATGAGGTAGTAGCTAGATCCAGACCTTCCAGAAATGAACATGTCTGTGAAGGTAATTATAAGGTTGAGTTTTTGGGTTAAAGATTTAGAATACAGAATTTTTATCTTTGGACTCTGTGTCATACTACTATTAACCCAATCCTCCATCCCAATTTTGTTATAACTGTCATCGAAAAATTAGTACACTATATAGTTGTGAAAATATTTTAATGCCATGTATTCAAAATCTATTGGGCTATTATCTGCAGGTCCAACACTGAGTATATGAAGTGACCCCAAAGTAACAATTAAGTTGGTTTCAAATCTTAAACTAAAAAAAGCAAATAGAACTTTTGATGAAAGCAAAAATGCCTGGGAGATTAATTTGAAGGGCATCAGTGTAGTGAAATTTTTCTTCACCTTTTCATATCTGGTAAGCACTTATAAATATGGTGGCAAAAAGGAGAAAAATTATTTAATTAAGAAAGTGATACTATTGTTTAGGAAAGCCTTTGTACATAGAAGGCATTCATTTAAGTGTATTTTGGAAGACAGAGGTTTCTACTTTATACCTAAGCCCACACTAATACTAGAAAAATAATAATTAATACTTTTAATTAAGTGCTTGACCTATAACATCTCTTTTCATTCTCATAAAATCTCAGAATATGTTCTATTATTATGCCCAATTAACAGATGATAAATTGAGGCTTAGAGAAGGTATAAATAATGTGCCAGAGATTACATTAGATCATTGGTGATAGTCCATGCTGTGATTTGAACAAATGAACCAGACTCTAATCTGCCTTATTGTGTTCAGTGCAATAGAATGTTCAGTGGAAACTCACTTGCCTCACATAAAAGATCTCTTGAGAAGATCTCCTCGTGTAGGCTCTAATAGTTAAGTTCTATAGTCTACCATTTGTTCATTGGTTGGAAGAGTATGATTTGCATCTTTTTAGAACAAAGTAGTTGACCTAAACTAATCTTAATATCAGTATTTAAATTTTGTTACTATTTATGAATCACCTTTGTACATGGCATGCTGTGTTTATCATAGTATTCATTTCAGAATTTTTAAAAATATTTATTTGTGAGAGAGAGAGAGAGAGAGAGAGAGAGAGAGAGAGAGAGACAGCATGAGCAGGGTAGGGGCAGAGAGAGAGGGAGACACAGAATCCGAAGCAGGCTCCAGGCTCTGAGCTGTCAGCACAGAGCCCAATGCAGGGCTTGAACTCACCAACTGCGAGATCATGACCTGAGCTGAAGTTGGATGCTTAACCAGTCGAGCCACCCAGATGCCCCATAATACTCATTTCAAAATTGCCATTCCTGCACTATCATAAAGCTTTTTGGCAAATCAAAAGAATGAGAAAGGAGCAGGGCTTATATAAATCTCCATTAACATATTAAGTCTTTCCTCTGGATGAAGAGGTCTATACCTGCTTCTTTTATTTTTTTCATTTTAAAAATTTATTGATTTTGAGAGAGAGAGAGAGCAAGTGGGGTAGGAGCCGAGAGAGAATCTCAAGCAGGCTCCACATTGTTAGCACAGAGCCCAATGGAGGGCCTGAACTCAAGAACTGTGAGATCATGACCTAAGCCAAAATCAAGAGTCAGACTCTCAACCAACAGCCATGCAGGTGCCCCAAGGTCTGTATCTGATTCTTACCTTTTTGAGCCCTTTATAATCCAATCTATTAATACAGTTGTCTCATTGCATTTTCCTAAATAAATGATTCTATAGCAGCCTATGACCTGATATGTTGTACAGGATTCTTTCCTCTGCAGCTTTTGACAATTTAACAGGCAAATGAGAATCTTTGGAATCAAGTTTGTAAAATCATGTTTTCACCTATGGTCAGCGGTTATTGCATTATCTGAGGTTTAATAGAAAATCATTGTGCCTTTATAAAACCATAAATGTGGATTAAAGAAATGGTCATCAGTATTTACTATTGAATGTAACAGTTTGTGGAACCAATGTTGGAATTTTTCCTTTTTTTGAAAGCTACATCCTTACAATTATCCAAATCATATTTTTTGAGAGCGTCTTAGTTGGGACCTCATGTATATTGTACAAATAGTGAGAGAAGCAGAATTTAATATAATAAGCTGTTAAAAAGAATGACAAAGTACATTAGAAAAGACATGGAATAATTAATTATGATTACTTATAATTGTTTCGAGAAAAAAGAAAATGACTTTAAAAGGTAGGTATATTCCATAGTGCCGCTTACACTTCTTAAAAAGACTGTTAGCCTAACAAAAATGGTAAGCAGTGGCTAACAACCGTTTTCTGGGAAATACTGCAGGGAGAGGAGAAGAGATGGAATGAGTCTATTTGAAAGTACATTTGTCTCTTATATGCAGTTGTGGTATCATTTGAATTACTTTTAGTAAATGTGTCACAGGTTATTCAGAAGTATACACTAATAATATGTTGCGGGACACCTGGGTGATTCAGTCAGTTGAGTGTCCAACTCTTGATTTTGGCCCAGGTCATGATCCCAGGGTTGTGGAGTTGAGCCCATGCTAAACGTGGATCCTGCTTAAGATTCTCTCTCTCCCTCCCTCTGACTCTTTTTCCCCTCTCAATTTCTAAGATAAAATTAAAAAAAATAAAAAAATAATGTTTCTATTAAATATATATGAATAATAATATGTATTAGTATAATTAAAACTAAAAGTTACTCCTAACAAGGTGTTCAAGAGAATTGGTACCTAATTGTTTTGCTCTTACTGATAACCAGTGAAAATACTGGATCACTAATCAAAAATTTCTCAACAAACCAAAGTCCAAACAAAAGCCCAATGGCTTCCCATGAGAGTTCTGCCAAACATTTATTTATTTATTTAAAATTTTTTTAAAATTCTGAGAGAGAGAGAGAGACAGTGTGAGCAGGGGAGGGTCAGAGAGAGAGAGGAAGACACAGAATCTGAAACAGGCTCCAGGCTCTGAGCTAGCTGTCAGTTCAGAACCCAATGATAGGCTCAAACTCACAAACTGTGAGATCATGACCTAAGCCAAAGTTGGACGCTTAACTGACTGAGCCACTCAGATGCCCTCTGCCAAACACTTAAAGATGAATTCATCTGTTATTCTCAAACTGCTCCAAGAAACAGAAATGGATGGAAAACTTCCAAAGTCATTCTACAAGGCCAGCATTACTTGATTCCAAAACCAGACAAAGATCCCACTAAAAATAAGACTTCCAGGTCAATATCCCTGAAGAACATGGATGCAAAAATTTTCAGCAAGATATTGGAAAATCAAATCCAAAAGTACACTGAAAGAATTATTCACTAAGATCAAGTGGGATTTATTCCTGTACTGCAAGGGTGATTCAATATTCACAAATCAGTCATGAACAACCACATTAATAGAAGAAAGGATAAGAGCCACGTGATTCTCTGAATAGATGCAGAGTAAGTATTTGACAGAGTACAGCATCGATTCTTGATTTAAAACCCTGCAAAAAAATAAATAGGGATAGAGAGAACATATCTCAACATCATAAAGGCCATATACAAAAGACCCATAGTTAATATCATCTTTAATGGGGGAAAATGGAAAGCTCTTCCTCTCTGGTCAGGAAAAAGACAGGAATGTCCACTCTCACTATTGTTATCTAACATAGGACTTGAAGTCCTAGCCACAGCAGTCAGAAAACACAAAGATATAAAAGGCATCCAAATCGGCAAGGAAGAAGATAAACTTTTACTATTCACAGATGACCTAATATTCCATATAGAAAACCCAAAAGACTCTGCCAAAAAATTGCTAGAGGTGGTCCACAAATTTGGTAAAGCTGCAGGATACAAAATCAACAGAAATCTGTTGCATTTCTATACACCAATAAGGAAGTAGCAGAGAGAGAACTCAAGAAATCCATCCCATTTACAATCGCACAAAAAAACAAAAACAAAAACTAAAAACCCTGAGATACCTAGGAATAAACCTGACCAAAGAGGCAAAAGATCTGTATTCTGACAAATATAGAACAGTTATGAGAGAAATTGAAGATGACAGAAAGAAATGGAAAAGCACTCTGTCCTTATGGATTGGAACAACAAATATTGGTAAGATGTCTATACTCCACAAAGCAATCTACACGTTCAGTGCAATCTCTATGAAAATACCACAAGCATTTTTTATAGAGCTAGAGCAAACAATCCTAAAATTTGTGTGGAACCACAAAACAATTTGCCAAAATAATCTTGAAAAAAGGAAAATAAAGCTGCAGGCGTGACAATTCCAGACTTCAAGCTGTATTACAAAGCTTTTATCATCAAGACAGTATGGTAGTGGCACAAAAACAGACACATGGATCAATGGAACACAATAGAACACCCAGAAATGGACCCACAACTCTATGGTGATCTAATCTTTGACAAAGGAGCAAAGAATATCCAATGGAAAAAAGACAGTCTCTTCAACAAATAGTGTTGGGAAAATTAGATAGCAACATGCAAAAGAATGAAACTGGACCACTTTCCTGCACCATAAAAGAAGTAAATTCAAAATGGATGAAAGACCTAAATGTGTAGGAAACTATCAAAATCCTAGTGGAGAACACAGGAAGCAACGTCTTTGACCTTGGCCTTAACAACTTACTAGACACATCTCTGGAGACAAGGGAAACAAAAGCAAAAATGAACTATTGGGACTTCATCAAGATAAAAAGCTTCTGCACAGTGAAGGAAACAATGAAAAAAATTAAAAGGCAACCTATGGAATGGGGGAAGATGTCTGCATACGACTTTGGATTTAGCATCCAAGATCTACAAGGAACTGATTATCAAACTTAATAACCAAAAAAAGAAATAAAATAAAATGATCCAGTGAAGAAACAGGAGGACATGAATAGACATTTTTCCTACGAATACATACAGAGGATCATACACATGAAAAGATGCTCAACATCACTTATCGTCAGGGAAATGCAAGTCAAAAGAACGATGATATACAACTTCACACCTGTCAGAATGGCTAAAAAATTAACAACACAGGAAACAACAGATATTGGCGAAGACATGGAGAATGACAAACCCTCCTACAGTGCTTGTGGGAATGCAGACTGGTGCAGCCACTCGGGAAGACAGTATGGAGTTTCCTCAAAAAGTTAAAATTAGACCTATACTACAATCCAATAATTGTTGAATACAAAAAAAAACTACATATTTACCCAAAGGATACAAAAATACTGAGCCAAAGGTAGATGCACCCTGCCGTTTCTAGTAGTATTATCAACAATTGCCAAATTATAGAAAGAGTCCAGATGTCCATCAGCTGATGAATGGGAAAAGAAGAAGTGGTGTTATACACGATGGACTATTACTCAGCCATCAAAAAGAATGAAATCTTGCCATTTACAACCACGTGGATGGAGCTAGGATGTATTATGCTAAGCAAAATAAGTCAAAGAAAGACAAATACCATATGATTTCACTCATATGTGGAATTTAAGAAATATAAGAGATGACATAGGGAAAGGAAAAATAAAGGAGACTCTTAACTGTAGGGAACAAACTGAGGGTAGTTGAAGGGAGATGGGGAAGGTCATGGGCTAAATGTGGGATGAGTATTAAGGAGGGTAACTGTGATAAGCCTGGATGTTATGTGTAAGTGATGAATCACTAAATTCTACTCCTAAAACTAATATTACCCTATATGTTACTTATTATAATTTAAATAAAATCTTGACATATTGAAAAATAATTGTTCTGCTCTTAGTTAATGTATTTCTTTTTGTTTCTGTATAGCAAGTTACTATAAATTATTGCCTTGAAACAGCACAGACCTACTATCTTCACAGTTTCTTGGGTCAGGAGCCTAGAAATAAATGGGCTCTGTGCTCAAGCTCTCCCAAGTTGGCCATGTGGCATTGTCCTTTAGAATTTGGTGTTCCCTGAAAATCTTTTAGATAGCAGGCAGAATCAGTTCTTTGAGATTATAGTTACTGACATCTCTTCTTTTTTGGTTATCAGCTGTGGGTCAATGTCAGCTGCTAAAGGCCTTTGGCTCATTGTTGTACTCACAATATAGCAGTTTACTTCTTCTTTCAGGCTAGAAGGATAATTACTCTGATGCTTCACCTTCACAGACTCACCTGATTAGGTCAGGCCCACCCAGGATAACTTCTTTTAACTCCAACTCAGCTGATCGGTGCTCCAATCATGATAGCGGTATCCCATCTTATTTAATGGTTGATTCACACTCAAGGGGAAGGTTTATTGTGGTCACATTTGAATTGTGCCTACAATAGGAAGAGAGAATAACCTGTAAAGTGGTTCATCCTTCCTGAACTTTCACATTTATCTCTTTCCGCTGCATTTTATATCATATATTGAATTAAACGGCAAATTACAGAAGAACCTATTTTTGTCTGACATGGCATTTTTTCCTGGGCGAACAAACAAAAAGCACCGATTCTATAGTCAATAATCAAAAAACAAAAACAAAAATTCTTTTGATGTTTCCTGTCTCAGAATGTAGGATATACACTCTAAATAGACACCTGCCCCTCCATTTCTATTTCTCTAAGGTGAGTTCGGGTCACAAGGCCTATTAGACACCCACCATCTCCTTCACAGTATCTCTTCTGATTTTTCCATGTACTAGCAAATGAAAGTTACAGATACATACAGAGACCAGAACTTCAAAACCTGATGTCATTCTTTAACTTTTGTACCAGATTGTGTAACATACGGGTTATACTAACAGCTGTCCTCCACATTCACAGCTGAGCTTGTGAGCCATTAACTTCTAAATATATTATGAGCACAGATATTTTTCTCTATTAAGATATTTACTTTTCAACATTGTAATTTATGAAATTAGACTGTATTTTTATGGTTGGTCTGTTTCCTTTTTTTTGTAGTTTTTAAACCATTTCCTTGTGTTGTTCCTCTTCTCTTTTGATGTGGGAGAAAGTAAAAATCCAATGCATTTATATGTTTATGTTCATAGTTATTGCACACATTTTTTACCAAGTCTTGTTGAAGCAGCACCATTGGGGTAATACTGTAGTGCCATGGGGCTGTTTTATGAGGCAATAATCTTATTGCTTATGAGTGAACTCAATTATAGACTTATAAACCTACAGTAGAGATGCTGTTACCTTACAAACATTTTGGTTGAACTTACACTCATTTTAAAATTATCTCTAATAAAGATATAGTTAGAGGCCAAAGTTCTCTCAAGTATAGTCTACCAGAAAATCAGATTGGAAAAGGGACAAAATCAAAATACCTGCTGTGTCTTGAAAATTTCATAAAGTATATCTCATGAACTTTTCTTTATTTGGTTGACCTGGAATATAGGTATGCCTGCCAGTTTTCAAGTGATACTTTTGTGAAATGTCTATGATATTAATACAAAATTTAAGTTGTATTAATTAATACAATTATATTTAAGTTGTATTAATTAATACAATGATATAATTAATGAATATATCATTCATATGTAGCTGATTTTTTAAAAGAGATGATTTTGTTTATTGAATTGCTGTACTGTACTTTCATATTTTTTATGATCACAGGTGCTTAAATTCACAGGTAGAGAAGTCAAGGTAGTTGGGTATGAAGCATTTACCTCTAATTTCAATTTATCTCTAATTTTTTTTAAGCCAATGCATTTATTGAAGAGGTGTTACTTGTAAGGAAGAACACATTGTCATTGCAGCCACTAGGAGATGCTAACTACAGCATGCAGTCTTTCCAATTACATGTGCTATATAGCTATACAGTAGATGAGCAGCCAGCGGCTGTTTTGCTTGTTTAGTTTCAGGAAACATCATTTTCCTATATAGTATTTATGTAATTACACATATCAACCATAACTGATTCGATTTGAGATTCGAATAACTCACTAGGGATAAAAAAAAAAGATGTAAAATCTGTCCTCCTTACCTTATCATTCAGGAGGTTTATTTTTTTAAATAGTTTGAGGTGGTATCTCGTTGTGGTTTTGATTTGTATTTCCGTGATGATGAGTGATGCTGAGCATCTTTTCATATGTCTGTTTGCCATCTGGATGTCTTGTTTGGAAAAGTGTATATTCATGTCTTCTGCCCATTTCTTCACTGGATTATTTGTTTTCTGGCTGTTGAGTTTGGTAAGTTCTTTACAGATTTTTGGATACTAACTCTTTATCCTGTATGTCATTTGCAAATATCCTCTCCCATTCCATTAGTTGCCTTTTAGTATTGTTGATTGTTTCCTTTGCTGTGCAGAAGATTTTTGTCTTAACGAGGTCCCAATAGTTCATTTGCTTTTATTTACCTTGCTTCCAGAGACATGTCAAGTAAGAAGTTGCTGTGGCCTAGGTCAGAGAGGTTATTGCCTGTTTTCTCCTGTAGGATTTTGATGGTTTCCTGTCTCGTATTTAGGTCTTTCACTCATTTTGAATTTTTGTGTATGGTGTAAGAAAGCAGTCCAGTTTTATTCTTCTGCATGTTGCTGTCTGGTTCTCCCAGCACCATTTGCTAAGTAGACTGCCTTTTTTTCATTGGATGTTCTTTCCTGCTTTGTTGAAGATTAGTTGGCCATGTATTTGTGGGTCCATTGAAATCTTGCCATTTATAACAGTGTGAGTGGAACTGGAAGGTATTGTACTAAGTGACATACATCAGTCTGAGAAAGACACCATAGGACTTCACTCATATATGGAATTTGAAAAACTCAACAGATTAACATAGAGAAAGAGTAGAAAAATACAAACAGAGGGAGGCAAGCTATAAGAAACTCTTAAATACAGAGAACAAACTGAGGGTTGCTGGAGGGGGTGTGGTGCGGGGATGGGTTAAATGGGTGATGGGTATTAAGGAAGGCACTTTTGGGGATGAGCACTGGTGTCATATGTAAGAGATGAATCACTGGGATCTACTCCTGAAGCCAAGATTATAATGTATGGCAACTAACTTGGATGTAAGTAAAAAGGAAAAAGATGACAAACAAAATATATAATAATAATTTGAGATAATTCTAACATAATATTTTAGGTGCCATCTTTCTTCTAGTTTTTATTTTCTTTTTATTATTTTTTACATGTTTATTTTTGGGAGAGAAGGAGACACAGAATCTGAAGCAGGCTCCGGGCTCTGAGCTGTCAGCACAGATAAGGGGCTCAAACTCATGAACTGTGAGATCATGACCTGAGCAGAAGTCAGATGCTTAACCAACTGAGCCACCCAGGTGCCCCTCTTTTGATTTTTAAAAATACACAGTTTTATAGCTACTTTTCTTTTAAATAACTTTTATGGACTTTGAATTTTATTGTTTAATCTGTTTACCACTTATACCCCCTGACCTTCCCAAAGTCATTTACAGACCTTTCCATAGAAGCCCATGGCTCCTTGTCTCTTTCTGCTAAAGGGCCTTCTGTAGCTCCAGGATCATGTCAGCTGTGCTGTACAGGGAAACTGATGGTCTAGAACAGAAGTTGGCAAACTGTGGCTCTCAGGCCAAACTCAGCTTACTACCACTGGTTTCTTTCTTGTTTTATTTTTTGTTTTAAGGAAAAGGAAAAGAGCCCCAGTCATTTGTAACAGGTTTTCTATAGCTGCTTTCATGTTACAGTGAGAGTTGCACAGTGTGACAAAGATCATATGGCCTGCAGGGGCACCTGGGTGGCTGAATCGGTTGAGTCCAACTCTTGATTTCAGCTCATGTCATGACCTCACATCTCATGGGACACAGCCCTGCATTAGGCTCTGCCTGTCAGTGCACAGCCTGCTAGGTATTCTCTCTCTCCCTCTTGCTCTCCCCCCCCCCCCCCGTTCATGCTCGCTCTTTCTCTCTCTCTCAAAAATAAATACTTTTTTTGAAAAAAGATCATATGGCTTGCAAAGCCTAAGGTATTTACTATTTGGCCCTTTACTGAAAAAGTTCATTGACCACTGATTTGGAAGCTAAACTCAACCAAATGGACAAGGTGAATAAATACTTATTTCTTCACCCCATAGGGTAGATTTTAAGCTGTGTTCGACACACAGTAAAATTTAGGCTCTATTGTCTGTGGGTGTTACTAGTTTAATAACATCCCTTTATTGGCTTCCCCTTCTCCTGTTTCATGCATGCACATCCTTATCAAGCTTTCTAGGATCATTTCCCACATAAACTACTGGTACCCAAACCTGAGTCTCAGAATGTGATTGTGACAAATCCAAACTTGATAATCTTCTGTTCAACATTATCTTTTTATCTGTCCAACTATTGCTTAAGTTAGCTTTGTGAGTTGTTAAAATGCCAAGATTTTATTCAATGTTTATTCATCTTTCACTGAAAACATCATGTGCTAGTCTATAAAATATGGGTAAAATTTTCAGATATCTGAGGGATATATTTTGTAAGTCACCTTACTTTTGGCACTTTTTGGTGCCCATATTCAAAACGAAGTTTAATTCACGTTGGTACCTTTTTGTAGATCTTATGAGTAAAATATATTCATCAATTCTCTTTTTCTCTTATGATACACAATAATTTATAGTCTACCAGTGTAAATTAAGTAATTGTGGGGCACTGTGAAGAATATTGAATACTCTTACATCTTAAAGCAGAAGATTAAGGATGAAGAAGGCATGATTCCTTGCCCTTTATTTAAATAACCTATCAGTGGCTGGGAGAGTAAGCATAAGTTGCTTGACAAAGTCTTAGGAATCAGAGATGTCATTATTGATATATGGATACCCTTCTGCTACAAAGCATGCTAAGGATCCAGAACTAACATGATCTAATTGCCGCCTATTGGGTTATGTAACCACAATGAGGGCTAACAATAAGACTTTTTTTTCCTTTAAGATAGAAAGCAAATAGCTTCAGTATCCTTTTTCAGCTAATGTTTATGGAAAGGGTTCAGAATTTTCAAGCACAGAGGCCCAGATTGAAACAGACTAATTAAGAAAATTAGAATATCATCCTTAGCAGATTCAAACCCCTTTATATCTAAACCTCCCTCTAGAGAAGAAAAGTTAAAAAGAGTATGCAAGAGTAGCTTCAGTGGGTTTATGGCAGCAAGAAAAGGTACCAATTGTTACACAAGTCTGAAGATAAAGTGAGTTGTGGGAGAAATATAAGTCAAAGGTCACCAGAGTTCAGTTTTTATGATCTGTATTTTTTTAAGTTTATTTATTTTGAGATAGAGAGAGAAAATGAATGATTGAATGAATGAATATGAGTGGGGTAGGGGCAGAGAGGGAGGGAGAGAGAATTCCAAGCAGGCTCTGCACTGTCAGCACTGAAGCAAACAAGGGACTCGAACTCATGAACCATGAAATGGTGACCTGAGCCAAGATCTAGAGTCACTTGCTTAACCGACTGAGCCACCTGGGCACCCTGATCTCTCTCTGTATATATTTTTTATTAGAGATAGCAGCCTGGTATCATATATGGTGGTGTCATTTTGCAAAGGAATAGATCTGAAAGACAGTTCTACAGTTTTATTTTTTCTTTAGTATTCTAGAATACTTTTAGGGTCTGGGGAATCCAGGGAGTTTACAGTATCTGCCCCTTGTTCAGACTAACTTGACTGTGGTTACTTCTCTGGGATCTAACAGCTGACCACAGTGGGAAATCCAAGAACTTTTGAAACATACAGTTTATATTAAACAAAACAGGTCAAGGTATGGAATGGATTGAATGGAATAGAAAATTCTAAAACTCAGTTTGATGTTTATCCTTTGCATCTCCACATCTGGTATTATCTGCAAGACTCCCTCTCTGTCTCCTGTTATTCTACATTCTCAAATAATATAGCCTTTGATTAAAAAAAAAAGATGGCTCATTCCCTTTTTGAAGATACGACAGATATACAATCCCTCACCCTAATGACTTTCAAAGTTGGGACTATTTCAAGAAATTTCCTTTCCTGCCAGAAATAGCTTTCTATGCTAGAATCACCTTCAATCTCTTACTTAAAAAAGGAAAAAAAAAATAACATCTAGATCATGTTGTAAAATGTTTTACAACTTGCAAGCATTCAACTTCTGTTGATCTTGTCATTCTCCCTTTTGCTGACTCGGTTGGCAGATGTCTCATTTTTGCTCTCAGCTACTTGAAATAGTGCAGTTCATTTTCAAGATGTTTTAGATTTCACATCATTTTATCAGAAGATACTTCTTAAAAATAGTGTGCTTATCAAAAAATCTGTTTTGTCACTTTCATCTCATGTTGTTTAATACTCCCTGTAGTAAACAGCCTAAGTAATGGAAGTTTTGAAAAATAAATTCATATTCCGAAAAGTCAGTCATCCCCTCTCCCCCACCCCACCCCTTGGGATCATTATTTTTCACCTGCCCATATTTTGAGTTAGTTATCCACACAACTGTAAAAATATATATATAATCTTAGCCACAAATTCCTTTTTGAAGGCGATTAGCAAAGGCTTATTATGTTAAAATCTGTAAATTTACATATTCATCCTTCCTTTCCCCAACATAGAAAACTAAATTATTTGAATGAAAAAAAAAGACTCCCCATAGATATTTTACATGGTGTTCAAATGTTAAATGTAGGTTGAAGCCTTATACACTCTCCTCACTTGCCATGTATTTTTAATTTATTTATACTTTCTTAATTTTTTAAAGCAGACTAAGGTTTTGAAGATTTATATGCTAGTCAGTCATCCCACCCCTTCCTTAGAAGAGAGCCCTTTACTACGGGTTTGAAAATTCCTAGTCCTCTACACAATCACCATTTCTGATTTCATTTGAAGCTGCCATTTTCTTCTGGCTACTATTGATTTGTTTGGAGTGGGCACCTAAACCAACCTAAAAAGACCTGAACCAATCATTGTAAGTCTCCATGATTTTTCTTTTAAACAAAACACAAGGAATTGAGTTGTTCTTTAGTAGAGGCAGTTGTGATACTCAGCTAATGTTACTGACTCTGTTTTCTATGAAGTGAAAGATGGGGGAGTAAGATTTTCATGTAGAAAGAAGTAAAGATGAGTTAAGGAGACAGCAGAAGCTGGAGAGGATGGGGGGGGGGTGTAGTATTCATGACAGCAAATGAGTGGCTTTTTGGCCAATAAATGTTCAATTATTTTCTTCCCTAAAGTTAGTAATAGCTGCATTTTGATTACTTGCTTTCAAGAGTCCTGAACAATACCAAAGATGGTTTCTCCTTATCTGCTTTTAATCTAGAAAATAACACTTAACCAAATGTTGATATATTTATGGAATTATGACATATAGTTTTGTCATTAATACTGAGAATTTGTCTCTTAGCTAAATTTATAGCATATATATGCTATATATATTATTGTATTGTATATATTATTGCCATATATATGTATAAAACAATTGTAGATTTCAAACTAAGTCTGAAAAATCTTTGGAAGGATTTTTTTTAACTCTTCATTAGGTACAGTATTAGAACCCCATAATGAAAGTTGAACATTCTTTTTAACGTTATATTATTATTAAACTAAAAGTAAGGAATATTTTACAAAAGGCATTTTAAGGTAAAAATTCAGTAATGATTCAGCAATACATCCTATGGAACTGATTAGAAACTATTATCTTTTTGTGCAATATATAATTTTTAAAATCACTGGTATATGATATTCATAATCATGATATATACAAAGTATGTCTTTTGTGTCACACAAAAGCAATACAATGAAAATATTTAAGATAAAAATATTTTTAAATGTATATTTTATATAATGAGAAGAAACTTTTATTTCCTTTCACATACACTACAATATACAAAATTAAAAGGAGCTTAGAAACTCTTTGAATATCTTTGCATCCTCTCCTTCAAAATCCCTTTTACTGAGAGAATGATATGTGATGTAACTGTAAGACACACCTAGGCAAAACTGAAATAACTACTAAGTCTAAAAAGGCAATAAATAGTGATCACTACATTTTTCAGTATTTTGTAGATTTCTTTTACCTAAAACTTGAAATCTCTTTTAGGCTTTATAAGTACCCAATTAAATTCAAGTAATACTTAAATCAGTATCAACTAACAACTTAGTCCTAAAGTGGTGTGAGTAATCTCTTGATTATATATTTATACTTTAGATGTAAAGACTACAAAGAGAATGTTGAGTGGGAAAAACACGAAGTGGTTACCCAGATTCATGTGGATGAAATATAGATTATTTTACATGCTAAGTTCATACACTCCCACAAAAAAAGTCGTCAAAGTTTTCTTGCTGATTATAATCAAAAGGTTACTCTAACAAAAGGCAGAGAAATACCTAGGTTAAATACAACAAATTTATGAAAAAAAGCAGTCTTAATAGAAAAACAATCCTAAAATGTATATGGAACCACAAAAACTCTTGAATAGCCAAAGCAATCCCTAGAAACAATAATGAGGTTAGAGATATTACACTCCCTCATTTCAACCTATATTACAAAACTGTAGTAATCAAAACAGTATTGTATTGGTATGAAAATGTACTTAGATCAATGGAATGGAATGGAGTGGCCAGAAATAAACCCAAACACATATGGTCAATTATTTCATGACAAAGGAGCCAAGTATACAAAATGGGGAAAGATAGTCTCTTCAATAAATGGTGTTGGGAAAACTGGACAGTTAAACTGAAAAGAATGAAACTGGGCCATTATCTTACATGATACACACACACAAAAATTTACTCAAAGTAGATTAAAGGCTTTTATGTAAGACCTGGGACCATTAAGCTCCTAGAAGAAAACACAGGGGATAAGCTCCTTGGCATTGGTCTGGACAAGGATTCTTGGGATTTGACTCCAAAAGCAAAGAAAACAGAGCAGAAATCAGTGGGATTCTATCAAACTAAAAAGCCTCTACACAGCAAAGGAAGCCATCAAAACAACAAAAAAGGAACTTACCAGATAGAAGAAAATATTTGCAAATCACATATTTGATAAGGAGTTAGTATCCAGAATATATATAGAACTCCTACAACTCAACAGCAAAAACAGAAATAGTAAGAGGATCTGAGTAGGCATTTTTCCAAAGAAGACCTACAGATGGCCAGCAGGTACATGAGAAGGTGCTCAACATCACAAAAATATAAATAAAAATCACAATGAATTATTACCACACACTTGTTAGAATGGCTATTTCCAAGACAAGAAATACCAAATGTTGGCAAGGATGTAGGAAGAAAGGAACCCATGTGCATTGGTGGGAATGTAAAATGGTACATCCACTATGAAAAATAGTATAGAGGTTCCTCAAAAAGTAAAACGAAAAGAACTATGATATGATCCAGCAATTCCACTTTGAGATATTTATCTGAAGAAAATGAAAACATCAATGCAAAAAGATAAATGGACCCGCATAGTCACTGGAGCATTATTTACAATAGTAAAGACATGGATAGTAATCTATGCATCCATCAATAGATGAATATGCATGGAATATTACTCAGCTATAAAAATGAAAGAAGTCTTATAATTGCTATAACAGATGGAATTTGAGAGCATCATGCTAAAATGATACAAGTCAAAGAAAGATGGTATTATCTCACTTATATGTAGACTCTAAAGCAAAAACATGAAACATATAGAGAACAGATTTGTAATTTTCCAAAGTGTAGGATGCTGGATAGGGGAAATGGGTAAAGCTGGTAAAAAGGTATAGTCTTCCAGATATGAAAAAGTCGTGTCTGAAGATGTAATGTACATCATGGTGACTATAGTTAACAACACCGTATTATATATTTGAAAGTCACTAGAGTAGCTGTCAAAAGTTTTCATTATAAGAAACTATAACAGTATAGTGATGGAGGTTAACTAGACTTATGGTGGTGATCATTTTGCAATATACACAAATACAATATCTTTGTTATATGAATAAAATGTTGTATACAAATTAGTTCTAAAAAATCTTAGTAAATAAGTAAGTCTTGGATCTATGTTACTCTAGTTTATATTATTTTTTCAAATACCCATATGGAGAAACATATCTTGACTTTAGATGATGGACCTAACTGGCCCCTTTTATGAAATGTATACAGACTAATGTAGTTACTAGCTTTCTTTCTATGATCATGGTTACCAGGAGCCTAAGCTTTACCCTTGGCCGACTTATGTCCTTTCTACAAACCAGATGAATTCCAGCCTGCTTTTCACAAATAGGATACCAGAGTGTATTGAAGGGTAGTTTGGGTGGCAGAAACCAAGTTTTAGTTGCTTTCTTTTTTCAAATGAGGTACAGTTAGGGCTGTAGCCTGAGGTTCCTTTTACCATGTAAAGGATAACAACTCTGCCATTTAAAAACTTCTAGGACAAAAGACTCTGTTTCTGGTTAATGAAAGGGTGTCTTTGATAATGGTATAGATTAAAAACCAAAACCCAAACCAAAATTATTGGTCCAGGGCCTCTGATGGAAGTCGCTGCCCAAACAAAATTTTAAAGAGCTCAGGCTGTCATTTAATATACGCTTGCCTTTCGTGAGCTTGTTAGTACTAACTTTACTGTGACAGTTTTCCTGTTGGTTAGGAAGGAGAGAGGTTTATTATTATCTGACCCAATGGAGAATATAAAAATAGGAGTAGTGTAGCTAATGGTTGGAATTGACATTCGGTCAGGATCAACTGCAGAAAGAACCAGTACAGGCAGATGGGATAATGTTTAAGTCCAGGCTGTTGGGAAGAATATTCTCCTGGGTAGGAGAAATCTGGCTATGCACCAGCTAGCTCCCAGAGGACACCCAGAAATAGATCTACCTAGTAGCTGGATTTTTCATGTTTTATCTTTATACTAAAAGTAGTACAGATGTATTCTTTTGGCCATAGAGAGGCTTTCATACACAGCTTGGCACACAGCCTTATTGAAAAATCAATGCATCTGCCATAGAGAAAATATAAAAGGATATTCTCCCCTTGACAGTAGAGGGTAGAAGATAAGAGGAAAGCGTTAAAGACAAAATTTACAGATGTACATCATTCTAATATTTTTATAAAAGTCTGTGTTTTATTTTCTACACCTTCATGGGTGGGTCACACTTAGAGAATCAGTGTTCTGTTCATACTAGATTCATATTTATAGGATTTTGTTAAAATATATATCATTGCCTCTTCTTACAAAAAGAGCTTTGGTAACAATTTGCAGGTGTAACTAAAGATAGGGAAGATTTATGGTGTTCTCTATTTGTGGAATGTTTTAGTTAGGTACTATATGCCATGTCTTGGTAAAATAAGGAGAATCGTACAGTTATTATGTCAACTTTTAAGGAGACTTGGCTACCTTCTGGAAAATAGATACTAACCAATCCTTTTGTGGAAATTTTCATCAATAATACTATACAGTTTACTCTAGCATTACATGATGGTTAGAGTCATTTACATGAGCATCTAAATTAATCCAAATGATTTAATAAAAATAGGAAGTTAGTCCTGTGTTTTCCTGTTTCATGGTTATTTAGGAACTTCAAAAAAAAAATTAAATGTTTACCATTTTCTTTTTTTATGGACAAGAATTGATATGGTTTCAGGGGAGCCTGGGTGGCTTAGTCGGTTAAGCGTCCGACTTTCGCTTAGGTCATGATCTCACGGTTCGTGGGTTCGAGCCCCGCTTCGGGCTCTGTGCTGACTGCCAGCTCAGAGCCTGGAGCCTGTTTCAGAGTCTGTGACTCCCTCTCTCTCTGACCCTCCCCTGCTCATGCTGTCTCTCTCTCTCCTAGAAATAAATAAAATATTAAAAAAAAAAGAATTGATATGGTTTCAGATATTAATGGTAGAATGAAGGTAATATATTTGGTAAGACCAGTTTCTATAAGCTCATGGCAGACATTTCTTCTAGCTATGGGGACTGATCTTTCACATAGCCATGCAAGCTGTTATAGCTAAGCAGAATTATGTTATTTGGGCACATCTAACTCTGCCATTTTTGTGAGGACATAGCCTTGGCCAATAGTGATTTGATTTTAGATGGAGTCTGACAAAAGGCAGAATGTGAAGAAAGTGAAATACAGGTAGACTCACAACAAATTAGAGGTACCGTATTTTTTCCCCCTCTGTCAGGCTTGTAGTTGTTTCCTGTCTGAAGAGGCAGAAAACTAAAATGTAAGAAAGGTCTGAGAATTCAGAAGTCTCAGTAAGAAAATGCCACTGCTAAAAGATAAATGGCCTTTATGGATTTTATTCTTCATGTTTTGTGAACTGCTTCAGGAGTTAAATTTTGAGAGGAAGCATGAATGTTCTTATCTCTAACCTTGTTAAAGGCCATTTTTGTTAAATAATTTTAATGCTAAGGTTAATGAGGGAAGGAGGCACAGGGAATCCATTTTTATTGTAAAGAATAAACTAAATGCAAAAGGAGGGGCATGGACAAGAGACACTCTATAGTTTTGCTTTTTGCTTTTGTTGTTTTCTATAAAGATTTGTGTCTTGGGGTCTACTAAAGTATTCCATTATAATAAATTTCATTATAAATTCCATTATGTAAATTCCATTATATCCTGTTTTATATTTCCTAGATCAATAAAAAACTCAGGAGTTTTTTGACAGGGGGTGGGGAGGGCGGAGTGTTATTTGCAAAGTATTAGGCAGCTTTTTTTTTTTTTTCCTACACAGGTAGATTCTGTATGTGGAAGACATTCCTTAAATTCGTGCTGTTCCAGTAGCTAGATTCCTATGATTAAAACCTGAGAATGGAATGAAAAAATTTTAATGAAAATAAATCAATTAATTTTAAGATCTTTTAGTTCAATTTTTTAAATCCTTGTAAGTTTCTCTGGTAATAAGCACCTCTTTGCTGAAGAACACAGAAGAGGGAGGATTTCAATCCTCTTGGTTATGGAGTGTTTTCCAACTAAAAGGCAATAACTAGATCATCTTGCTCTTAAGTGAGGTTATTTTTAGTACATAATCACTTTATATTATCCCTAACCCCAACCTCACCCCTGCTTCATCTTGCTTCCACATGCCCTATCCAATCTTTAGCTGTAAAGTCAATTTTCTTTCTTCAAAACTTTCTTCTGATTACTTCGAGTAGGCACATTTCATTTTAAGAACACTTAATATTAGCATGTATTTTTGTTTTAATTATTTTAATTATTTCAAATCTAGGTCTTTATCTTAAGTGTCACAGTAAACCCTTTGAGGGCAGAGTTCAAGTCCTGCATGAGTGCATAATGATAGTTTCATGTCCCCTCCCCCCCCCAAAAAAGTATCTTATGCTCTCAAAATATCTTTGATACTTTAAATCTTACAGGTAAGTAATATAAGTCACTTTGATGGAAATACAAAAAATTAATATTGTTAATTCCTTTGTAGTATGAATGTGTTAAAATATTTTAAGATATATTTTGGGATAAGTAGGGAGACATACTGATGGCTCTGAGTACTTTAAGACAATGGACAAAATGAGGTATAGGAAAGAATCACTGTGTGACTATTTTCTGATTTATGTAGAAATTAACCACATACAACTACTAATGTTGACCTCAATATACATTTCTAAAGCTGGGTGGGAAAACATTCAAGTATCTTGTATCTTGTCTATTTTATATTTATTTTTAGAATAAAACTCCAGCTGAAAAAAACAAATATAAAGTCAGTATTTTTATAGTGACACTATTTCCCTATTTTTTAAAGTTAATTTCCTAAAATTAGAGGATTTCCCCCCTAATAGGAAATAGAAGTTACACATTGGAAAAAAAATGGATGTCAAATTCTTAAATACTTGATTTCTTTCTAGAGCTGATTATTTTAAATTTAAAGTGTGGCTACAGCAAAGTAATGTAGTTTATTAGAAATAAAAACTGTAAAATATCTGAGAAACTTACATTTAGTACTTGTTCTTAAAAAAATCATTTGAATTTCTGGGGACACAGCTCAAGTTGGATTCTTAAGGATGGAGCAAGAGGGGGCTAACTAATTCAATGCAAGAGTTAAGTTACTTATTAAGAGTTCTCTACCTCTTGATTTGTCCATGAGTAGTGTTATCACAAACTAAACCATCTTTGTCTGGGTGACTGCTGCTATTTTGAGAAGTGAGAAATGTACTAGTAATACTGAAAGGTCATGATCAAACCTTAAATGCATGTAAGAATCATGGTTAGAATGAAATTTGCTAGTAAGTTAGAGAACTAGGGGCTCCTGGGTGGCTCATTGGGTTAAGCCTGGAACTCTGGATTTGGGCCTAGGTCATGATATCACGGGTTCTTAAGATCTGTGAGCTATCATCATGGAGCCTACCTGGGATTCTCTCTGTCCCTCTTTCTCTGCCCCTGCCCAATTCATGGTCTTTCTCAAAATAAACATTAAAAAATAAGTTAGAGAGTATACTGTAACTTCAAAATTTGTCATTAAATGTATGTTCTAGCTAAATGATAAGACATTAATGCCAGACTCAACAACATGTAAAAATATAGATTGTGTTACCATATTCTTAATTGCGCCCATTTCATTTTCTTATAGGAAGAAGAGTTCAGTAAGAGTCTGGTGGAGTCCCTCTCCTTTCTCCTTCAGCCAGCAGTGCATGACCAAGTGCCTAGTGAGAACGGGCTCCGGGAAAAAAACCTCCTCTATTTCCACATTTCTTGCCAGTGGACATGTTGGGCAGAATTTATTTGCTATTTTTCTATGACACTTGAATGTTGAGAACCTACTATGTTGGGACAATGGTAACAATACTTGACACAAAATGATGAAAAGTGACAATGCCTCTATTTTGAAATGCTTGATAAATCAAGAGGAAGGGAATTCATTGCATCTTATTTCCATGGAGTAAAAGTTTTAGAGCTCCTCTCTTCTATGAACATTTATGTTTGCACATAAAGGAAATGTTTACTGAAAATAGGTTCTGCCATCTAAGAAGTTATACTAAAAATGTTTGAAATGAGTAATTTCTTAAGATAATCTGTTTAGTTACTCTACCAAGGTTTTAGTCCTTTGATATTATTTATTTGATTTCATTCATTTATCATTTCTACAAAGATCAAATGTTAACATGGTATAAGTACTCATTAGTTTTTTCTTTCAAAGACAATTCATTGATTTATCTTGAAACTAGCAATCGGTAGGTTATGAGTAACAAGAAGAACATGGTAAGAATATATATTTTTTTTCTCATGGGTGATCTTTATTCAGCAAATATAAATGTTTTGTTGTTGTTACTAGAGAGAAGTTTATCCTTTACCTCAAGTGCAGTGTTTTATTTTAATATCATTACATTTTTAGGGGGTTATACATAAAGGTAGTAATAATGATATTTGGTAATGTTTATTTTTTATTATCAAGTCTGTGGTGATTTCCTCTTAAGCCCGTTTTCCCCCCTGTGGAATATAGAATGAAAACGTATACCTAAATTAGTCTTTTGTCAAGTTCTCAGGGGAAGCAGGGTGAGTGAGTGAGTTGACAGCATTTATTTCTTCTCTTTGATATACTACATTAGGCTTATCAATTTGTGGATCATGTACAGAGTGACTGTCAATTTGATGGTTTAACAAGTCCATTTCCTTGTAATAAATGTTTGTATTATGTTTAGTTATTTTTATTCACCACAAGGTTACTTAGTGCCTGAAAGTCATATAGGCTTTCCAGAAGCCAACTAAGCACTTTATTAATTTGTATACAATTTAAGATTAGAATACATTGAAATTCTTGCAGGAGAGGGATTCATTACACACTACTTAAAAAACTATAGGAGCACTTTGATTTTTGATTCGTACATAATTATTTAAATTGTTTAATTTTGAAGAGCTACAAACTGGCTAAGTATCAGATTCCTCTATTTTCTCTTCTGATAGTACAAGAACTAAACCAGCAGATCCTTCTTTTGTTTTAATAAGGATAATAAGAAAACTATCCATGATCATTTGTACAGCTTCCCTTTTTCTCGATTATAAATTTGCTATTTACATTTACAAAAGAATATATAGTTATAAATATAAAGACAGATGGGCTACTGATGCCAATTTCTCATATATATATGAACACACACACACACACACACACACACACACTCATGGGTATATGTATTTTCAAATTATTTGGGCTCAAATATTTCTCTAAGAGAAAATTTAGACATGCATATATAAAGATACAAATGTGGGTTGTGGGGAGTTTATAGAGACAAGTGGTATAATAATTTGGGGTATGTATTCCGATTTTTTTTTTCTACTTTTACTGTCATGGAATCCTATGGTTCTATAGGGTGGTCTTATGAACGTAACAAGAACATGATGGAACCTTCTTGGTACACCTATTTTGGCCTAGAATAGTCTAATGTGAATAATAGAAGCTATGTTGTTTTGACATCTAATCTTCCTATTAGGACAAAAAATGTTAATTCATTATATTCTGAGATGATAAAAGGGAAATTTCAAGTGCCCTGGCCAAATGCTAGAGTACTTGTAAGTCTTTTCTTAATAATAAGAAAACCAAGTCCAGAGAGTATATGCATCACTGAAATATTCTCAAATTTTATGTTAATTTTCATCCTTCCCATTTCAGGCTAACAAGTTTCCAGAGAAATTTTGGGTACTGCAATTTTGTACAACAAGGGGAAAATTGTCCGTGACTCTTGATTCTATTTTAGTCATTAAAGATGTTTAACGATCCTTGGTGTCCACAAGGAGAGAAATATTTCTTTCCTTACTACATTACTTATATATTTTCCATGAATCTCCTAAGCTCTTTAAACTAAAATTAAGAGGCAGAAGGAATATGTAACAGGTTATTTCCTTTTCACTTCTCACCTCAACAGGTAACAGGTAGGCTTCTGTATACAGAAGGTGTATAAGCTATACAAGTCCTTGAATATTTCTTTCTACATTAAAATACTTCCCATAATACCTCACTTTCTCTCTTGACTTAGCTTTTATTTCCCATTCTTTTGCTAATAATCCTAAAGGTAAGCCTCAACTATCTGCTCTTGGCCCATCCACCATTTCTTTTAAAAGTTAGGTAGAGAATGACAAATGTTGCATAGCATGGCTTATATTTGGAACAAAACAAAATTGTAAGAATACTAGAAAAGTGGTTACCAGGAACTGGAAATAAGGGTAGGGGAAATAGTACTCCTTTCCCAACCTTTCCCTGTCAGATCTAAGATTAGTAAGTTCTGTATATCACATGTACAACATGTGACTACAGTTGGTAATACCATATTTTATCTTAGAAAATTTCAATTAACAGGAACCTAAACACTCTCACAAAAATAAATAATTAACCAAGGTGATAGACATGCTAATTAACTCAATTGGAAGATCTTTTTCACAATGCATGTGGATATCAAATCACTGTATAATATGGATGCATCAGTCGGCAGCTCAGTAGGTTGAGCATCCAACTCTTGATTTTGGGTCAGGTCATGAAGCCCCACATAGGGCTCTTTGCTGAGTGTGGAGCCTACTTAAGACTCTGTTTCTCTCCACCTCTACCGCCCCCCCCCATGCTCTCTAAAATTAAAAAAAAAACCCACCACAACATTGTATAATGTGCGTTAACTATCTTACACCTGTATTTGTCAATTATACCTCAAAACTAAAGAAAAATTGCTTATAGAGATATGAGCAACCAGAGAAACTGAAACAATTGAATGTTAAGATCAAAAGCCAAACAAAGACTGAAAAGGAACTGAGGAAATCTTCAGATAAATACAATGACACTAAATTCATGTAAGTAAACACTCTGAATGTAAATAGACTAAATGCTCCAATCAAAAGTCACCGAGTGTCAGAATGGATTAAAAAACAAAAACAAAAACAAAAAAACATGTCCATCTATATGCTGCCTATAAGGGACTCATTTTAGACCTAAAGACACCTGGAGATTCAAAGTGAGAGGATGGAGAATCATTTATAATGCTATTGGATCTCATAAGAAAGCTGAGGTGCCATAGTTATTAGACAAACTTGGTTTTAAACAAAAGATTTTAAGATTTTAACAAGAAATGAAGAAGGGAGCTATATCATAATAAAGGGATCTATGCCACAAGAAGATCCTAACAATTGTAAATATTTATCCCCTCAATATTTCTGCCCTCCCATGGGCAAACCCTAAAATATAAAACAATTACTAACAAACATAGAGGAACTTATTGATAAAAATACAATACTAGTAGGGGACTTTAACACCCCACCTACAGCAATGGACTGACCATCTAAGCTCAAAATCAACAAGGAAACAATGGATTTGAATGACACACCGTTAAGATGGACTTAATGGATGTATTCAGAACATTTTATCCTAAAGCAACAGAATCCACATTCTTTTCAAATACACATGGAACATTCTCCAGAGTAGATCACATACTAGGTCACACATCAGGTCTCAACGAGTACAAAAAATTGGGATCATATAATGCATATTTGCAGATCACAATGCTCTGAAACTTGAAGTCAACCACAAGAAAATAATTGGAAAGACTACAAATGCATGAAAGTTAAAGAACATCTACTAAATAAAGACTGGATCAATGAGATTATTAAATAAATACAAAAATACATATGAAAAAAATTAAAATGAAGACAGGATAGTCCGAAACCTTTGGGATACAACGAAAATGGTGAAATATATAGCAACATCGGCCTTACTCAAAAAGCCAAGAAAAGTTTCAAATACATAACCTCACTTTATACCTAAAGGAGCTAGAAGAGGAACAATAAATAAAGGCTAAAGCCAAAATAAGAATGGAAGGAATAAAGACTAGAAGATATATAATATAGAAATAAAACATAAACAAAAAAACAAACAAAAACCTAGCAGAACAGCCAGCGAAGTTAGGAGCTGGTTCTTTGAAAGAATTAATAAAACTGATAAATGTGTAGGTAGATTTATCAAAAAGAGAAAGAGACCAAATAAATAAAACTATGTAAGACAACATTATTGGGGCACCTAGTGGCTCATTTGGTTGTGGATCTGACTTTATTTCAGCTTGGGTCGTGTTCCTGGTTTTGTGGGGTTGAGCCCCGCACTGGGGTCTGTGCTGAGCATGGAGCCTGCTTGAGATTCTCTTTCCCTTTGCTCCTCCCCCCACCCCACTTGTGCTCTCTTGCTCTAAAGGAAAAAAAGGAGAGATCACAACACCACAGAAATACAAATAATTAAAAGAATATTATGAACATTATATGCCAACAAATGGGGCAATCTATGGGGCGCCCGGGTGGCTTAGTCGGTTAAGCGTCCGACTTTCGCTCAGGTCATGATCTCGCGGTTCGTGGGTTCGAGCCCCGCGTCGGGCTCTGTGCTGACTGCCAGCTCAGAGCCTGGAGCCTGTTTCAGTCTGTGATTCCCTCTCTCTCTGGCCCTCCCCTGCTCACGCTGTCTCTCTCTTTCTCCTAGAAATAAATAAAAATATTAAAAAAAAAAAACAACAAATGGGGCAATCTGGAAGAAATAAATTCCTAGAAACATATTAACTACCAAAAATGAAATAGGAAGAACTAAAAAATTTGAATAGACCCATAAGAAGGAAAAAAATTGAAACAATAATAAAAAATCTCCCAAAAAACAAAAGTCCAGGACTACATGGCTTCCCATGGATATTCTACCAAACATTTAAAGAAGAGTTAATATCTATTCTTCTCAAATGTTTCAGAAAATAGAAATGGAAGGAAAACATCCAAACTCATTCTATGAGGCCAGCATTACCTTGATTCCAAAGCCAGACAAAGACCCCAGTATATAAAGGATAATTACAGGCCAACACCCCCGATAAACATGGATGCAAAAATTCTTAACAACATACTAGGAAATCAAATCCAACAGTACAGTAAAAGAATCATTCACCCTGATGAAGTGTAATTATTCTTTGGTTGCAAGGGTGAATCAATATTTTCAAAATAAATGTGATACACCACATGAGTAAAAGGATAAGAACTGTATGATCCTTTCAAATGCAGAAAAAGCATTTGGCAAAGTAGAGCATCCATTCTTGATTAAAACCTCTCAACAAAGTAGGGTTGGATGCTGTACTTTGTCAAATGCTTTTTCTGCATTTGAGAGGATCATACAAAGGAGAGGATCATCCTCAAAGGAGAAAAACAAGAGTTTTTTTTCTCTATGATTAGTAAGAAGACAGGGATGTCCATTCTCACCAATGTTATTTAAAATAGTGCTGGAAGTCTGAGCCTCAGTAGTCAGACAACACAAAGAAATAAAAGGCATCCAAAGCAGCAAGGAAGACTTTCACTATTCTCAGACAACATGATATTCTATGTAGAAAATTAGAAAGACTCAACCAAAAAATTGCTAGAATTGATACACAAATTTAGCAAAGTCAAAGGATACAAAATCAATTTACAGAAATCTGTTACATTTCTATACACCAATAAGGAAACAGAAGAAAGAGATAACAAGGAGTCCATCACACTTACAATTGCACCAAAAACCATAAGATACCTAGGAATAAACCTAGGTAAAAGATCTGTATTCCGAAAACTATCCAACACTTATGAAAAAAATTAAAGATAGCACAAAGATATGGAAAAACATTCTATGTTCATAAACTGGAAAAAGCAATATGCTATTCTTAAAATGTCAATAGTACCCAAAGCAATGTAAGCATTCATTTTTTTTTTTTAAATTTCTGAGAGAGAGACAGCATGAGTAGGGGAGGGTCAGAGAGAGAGGGAGACACAGAATCTGAAGCAGCCTCCAAGCTCTGAGCTAGCTGTAAGCACAGAGTCCATTGCGGGGGTTCAAACCTATGAACTGGGAGATCATGACCTGAACCGAAGTCGGATGCTTAACTGACTGAGCCACCCAGGCACTCCTCAATCTAAGCATTTATTGCAATTCCTATCAAAATATCACTAGCATTTTTCACAGATCTAGAACAAACAATCCTAAAATTTGTATGGAACCACATAAAATCCCCAAATAGCCAAAGCGATCATGTAACCATCACAATTCCAGACTTCAAGCTATAATACAAAGCTATAGTCCTCAAGACAGTATGGTACTGTCCCAAAAACATACACAGATCAATGCAACAATAGAAAACCCAAAAATGGACCCACAACTCTATGGTGAATTAATCCTTGACAAAGCAGGAAAGAATATTAAATGGAAAAAAGATGGTCTCTTCAACAAATAGTGTTGGGAAAACTGGACAGCAGCTTGCAGAAGCATGAAACTGGACCACTTTCTTACACCATACACAGAAATAAATTTAAAAATGGCTGAAAGAACTTAATGTGAAACAGGAAGCTCACATTATCAAAATTCTAGGGGATAACACAGGCAGCAACTTCTGTGACCTAGCCCATAACAACTTATTAGACACATCTCTGGAAACAAGGGAAACAGAAGCAAAAATGAACTATTGGGACTTCAAGATGATAAACTTCTGCAAAATAAAAAAAAAAAACTAAAAGGCAACCTATGGAATTGGAGAACATATTTGCAAACGACATATCTGATAAATTCTTTATAGATTTTAGATACTAACTCTTTATCAAACACAATACCCAAGAAATAAATAATCCAGTAAAGAAATGGGCAGAAGACATGAATAGACATTTTTCCAAAGAAAACATACAGATAGCCAACCGACACATGAAAAGATACTCAACCTCACTCATCATCAGGGAATGCAAATCAATAACATGATGAGATACAATTTCACACCTGTCAGAATGGCTAAAATTAACAACTCAGGAAACAACAGATGTGGAGAAAGGAGAACCCTCTTGCACTGTGTGTGGGAATGCAAACTGGTGCAGTCACTCTGGAAAACAGTATGGAAGTTCCTCAAAAAGTAAAAATAGAACTGCCCTACTATCCAACAATTACACTACTAGGGATTTATCCAAAGGATACAGAAATACCGATTCGAAGGGCCAGATACGCCCTGCTGTTTCTTGCAGTATTATTAATAGCCAAGTTATAGAAAGAGCCCAGATTTCCATCAGATGATGATGGAAAAAGAAGTGGTGTGTATATGTACATGTATGGATATGTATGGATATATGTATGTATATGTATATACATACTATGGAATATAATCAGCCATAAAGAAGAATGAAATCTTGCCATTTAACTACATAGATGAAGCTAGAGTGTGTTATGCTAAGCAAAATAAGTCAGTTAGAGCGAGAAATACCATAGGATTTCACTCACATGCAGAATTTAAGAAACAAAACAAATGAACATAGAAGGAATGAATAAAAAGGAGGTAAACCATTAGAGTTTCGTAACTATAGGAACAAACTGAGGGTTGCTGCAGGGGACCTAGAGGAGAGGGGTTAAATGGGTATTAAGGAAGGCACTTGTGAGGAGCACTGGGGTTTATAGGTAAGCAATGAATCGCTAA
The DNA here is from genome assembly GCF_008692635.1 of Crocuta crocuta. Lineage (NCBI taxonomy): Eukaryota > Metazoa > Chordata > Mammalia > Carnivora > Hyaenidae > Crocuta > Crocuta crocuta. The sequence continues at coordinate 11,594,857 of NW_027531917.1, read as the reverse complement.
ATTCTACCCCTAAAACCATACCAATATGACATTATGTGAACTAAGTAGAATTTAGATAAAAACTTGAAACAAAAGAAAAAAAGCATATAGCAAATAAGAGAAATTATAAACACTGACACTATGGAACTGGAGTTCTTTATTGAACATACTTTATTCCTTAGTACACTATATAAACTTTTGATCTATTATAATTTTTTTTTGTTTATTCATTTCCTTTGAGAGAGGAAGAGAAAGGAAGAGCGTGTAAATGCACAAGCATGGGGGGGGGGGGCAGAGAGAGAAGGAGAGAGAGTATCCCAAGCAGGCTCTGCACTGTCTGTGCAGAGCCTGATGTGGGGCTCGATCTCAAACTGTGAGATCATTACCTGAGCTGAAATCAAGAGTCAGCCACTTAAGCAATAGAGCCATCCAAGATATTTGTAAGGCAGTATCCAGAAATGCACACATTCTCATTGACACATTGTGGTAAATAAACATTCTTCAGGGAGCTACATACAGAATAAAACCTATAACCTTGAGTTTATGCTTATAAAATATTTTGTTTTTTATTTTGATACATTTAGTCCAAAATGATTACTACACATAATGATAAATTCAAATTCACAGTAAGAATTTGAGATTCTTCTCTATTTTGTTTTCTGCTTTGCATTATAAGTTAAAATATTTAACTTTAAGTTACTTTTTAAAAAAATGTTTATTTTTGAGAGAGAAAGAGACAGATCATGAGTTGGGGAGCCAGAGCGAGGGACATAGAATCCAATGCGGGCTCCAGGCTCTGAGCTGTCCACAGAGCCTGACATGGGGCTTGAACTCAAGAACTGTGAGATCATGACCTGGGCTGAAGTCAGATGCTTAACCAACTGAGCCACCCAGGTCCCCCTAAATTCCATGTTAAGTAGAACATAGTATTTACATTTAGGCAATGCTTCCACTTCTAATTTTTTGCTATTTATCATTTTATTTTAGTAGATTTACCAGGATTTTGTTCCTTGGCTTCATCTAAAATATAAATAAAATTCGCAACCCCCTCTTTAGTTTGAGGGTTTGGATGAACTTTCAGTCCCAAACTTCCTCTTCCACTGGGTCTGCCATGGGTCACCATCATGAGTTGGTACATTGAAAGTGATGATGTATAAATAAGAGATATTCGCACTTTTGTAGGTGGTACTTTCCAGTCTAAAGTAATCATGAGTGTCTCTAATAAGTTTTATCCTCCTTTCCCCACAATTCTTTTTCCTAATATTCCCTGTACTTTGTGAAGCATGTATCTGTGATCAGGATCATTTCAGATAGAAAAATTAAGATCAAATGAGAATTTCAGCTTCCCATGCCCACCTACACATCTGCAATTAACCTCATTACATTAATGGTTTATTCCATTTCTCTTCCTTTAATTCTGTCCTTAACAATTAAACTTTTGTCCCACAACATGAATAGAATTGGTCTTATCCAAGTTGCCAGTAAATTAACTTTGCCAAATCTTGGTCAATTCTCATTCCTTATCCTACTTGAATTTCTAATGACATTTGATGCAGTTAATTACTTCCTCTTTCTTGAAACATCTTTTCTTGTCTTTTAGGATACCTCAATATTCTGATTTTTCTCCTACTATATTGGTGGTCACTTCTCAGTCTCCTTTGCTGGCTCTTTCACCTCTTCCCACAGCTAGATACTGGTCTCCTTCCATTCTCTCTCTACTCTCATTCATTGTGTCATCTCCTGTAGTTAGGTGGCTTTACACATATTCTGATAACTTGAATTTCCATCTTCACCTTATTTCCTTCTTTGTATACTAGACTCATATATTAAACTGCCTTATAGCCATATTTGCTATGACACTTAGTAGTCCTCTCTAACCTACGATATCTAAATACAAATGTCTCTGACATGGCCCAATTCTGTGCCTATTCCAGGCTTACACATCTGAGTAAATAGTACTTCTCTTCATCTGACTGTTTGATCCAAACATTCAAGACTCACACTTGATTTTTTTTTCTTCCCATGCACCAGGTTCAATATAATAATAAAACCCTTCAGCTAGTATCTCCAGTAGTACTCCAAATTATACCATATATCACCAAGTCCACAGCCACCCCCAAGTCTATGTGTCCAAAGTCTTTCACCTGCATTAAAGCAGGGTCTCATCTGTTGTGGCAGGCAACTTTAAGTTAGCCCCTCTGATTCCTCCTGGGTATTCATGCCTTCATGAACACCATGCCCTTGAGATGGGCAGGAAATTTGACTTGTTTTTAACTGACAGTGTAAAGAAATGGAACATCATTTCTTTAAAAACATAAGACTGTAATATTCATCTCTCAAGGAGACCTCCCTCTATTTTGGCTCTGAGGAAGGAAGCAGTCATGTTGTAAGACTCCCATGGAAAGATACTGAAGACAGACTCCAGCCAACATCCAGGGAGAAATAAAATCTCAGTCTAAAATCTCCCAAGGGATTAAGTGCAGGCAACAATCACATGGATTTAAAAGCAGATCTTTTTTCCAGTTGAATTTCAGTTAAGAGCACAAACCTGGAGTAAAACTTTTATAGCAGCTTTATGAGACCCTGAAGAAGAGGACTCAGCTATGCTACACCCTGGTTCTTGATCCACATAAACTGATACATGCATAATGTTTTAATCCATTAAGTTTATAGTACTATCGTTATGCAGTAATGGATAATTAATAGTTAGTTTCTTGCGGATACTTTTATTCTTATGCATTTTCCATGCAGCAGGCAAGTGATTATTTTTTAAAACTAGGTTGTTACCAAAGGATCTTAATTATTTACAATTGTCCATTTATTTATTAACTGAAAAAAGTGAGTTCTGTTCTGATACTAAGCAGTACATTAAGGCTAACAATTTAATTACAAATGGCAAAGTTCCTCAAAGTACATGTATAATTGTATCTCTGTTACCTCACCTTCTATTCAGTTTTCTGTGCGGTAGAGTTCATTCTTTTTTTTTTTTTTAATTTATATCCAAGTTAGTTAGCATAGAGTCAAACATTGATATTAGGAGTAGATTCCTTAGTGCTCCTTACTCATTTAGCCCATCCCATCTCCCACAACGCCTCCAGTAACCTTCTGTTTATTCTCCATATTTAAGAGTCCTTTATGTTTTGTCCCCTCCTGTTTTTATACTATTTTTGCTTCTCTTCCCTTATGTTCATCTACTGCGTATGTTAAACTCATATGAGTGAAGTCATATGATATTTGTCTTTCTCTAATTTTGCTTAGCATAATACCCTCTAGTTTCATCCACATAGCTGCAAGTGACAAGATTTCATTCTTTTTGATTGCCAAGCAATACTCTATTGTGTATATATACCACATCTTCTTTATCCATTCATCCATCGATGAATGAACATTTGGGCTCTTTCCATACTTTGGCTATTGTTTACTGTGCTGCCATAAACATTGGAGTGCATGTGCCCCTTTGAAATAGCACACTTGTATCCCTTGGATAAATACCTAGTAGTGCAATTTCTAGGTCGTAGGATAGTTCTATTTTTAATTTTTTTGAGGGACTTCTGTACTCTTTTCCAGAGTGGCTGCACCCACCATCAGTGCAAAAGAGATCCTCTTTCTCTGCATCCTCACCAACATCTGTTGTTGCCGGAGTTGTTAATGTTAGCCATTCTGACAGGTGTGGAGTGGTATCTCATTGTGGTTTTGATTTGTATTTCCATGATGGTGAGTGATGTTGAGCATTTTTTCATGTATCAGCTGGCCATCTGGATGTATTCTTTGGGGAAGTGTCTATTCACGTCTTCTGCCCATTTCTTTGCTGGTTATTTATTTTTTGGGTGTCGAGTTTGATAAGTTCTTTATAGATTTTGGATACTAACCCTTTGTCTGATCTGTCATTTGCAAATATATTTTCCCATTCCTTAGATGGCTTGTTTTGCTGATTGTTTCCTTCATTGTGTGGACTCTTTTTATCTTGATCAGGTCCCAATAGTTCATTTTTGCTTTTGTTTCCCTTGCCTCCAGAGACGTGTACTCAACACGCAGAAGTTTCTGCAGTCAAGGTCAAAGAAGTTTTTGCCTGCTTTCTTCTTGAGGATTTTGATGGCTTCCTGTCTTACGTTTAGGTCTTTTATCCATTTTGAGTTTATTTTGTGTATGGTGTAAGAAAGTGGTCCAGGTTCATTTTTCTGCATTCCAAAGTCCAGCTCTCTCAGCACCACTTGCTGAAGAAACACTGTCTTTCTTCCATTGGATATTCTTTCCTGTTTTGTCAAAGATTACTTGACCATATGTTTGTGCATCCATTTCTGAGTTCTTCATTCTGTTCCATTGATCTGAGTATCTGTTTTTGTGCCAGTACCATACTGTTTTGATGATCGTAGTTTTGTAATACAGCTTCAAGTCCAGGATTGTGATGGCTCCAGCTTTGGTTTTCTTTTTGAAGATTGCTTTGGCTATTTGGGGTCTTTTCTAGTTCCATACAAGTTTTAGGATTGTTTGTTCTAGCTCTGTAAAGAATGCTGGAGTTTTTTGACAGGGATTGCATTGTATTTGTAGATTACTTTGGTAGTATTGACAGTAACAATATTTTTTCTTCTTATCCAGGAGCATGGAATTTTTTTCCACTTATTTTGTGTCTTCAATTTCTTTCATAAGCTTTCTATAGTTTTCAGTATATAGATTTTTCACCTCTTTGGTTAGATTTATTCCTAGGTACTTTATGGTTTTTGGTGCAATTTTAAATGGGATCAAATCCTTGATTTCTCTTTCTATTGCTTCATTATTGGCATATAGGAATGCAACCAGTTTCTGTGCATTGATTTTATATCCTGCAACTTTGTTGAATTCATGGATCAGTTCTAGCATTTTATTTTTGGTGGAATCTTTTGAGTTCTCTATATAGAACATAGTGTCACCTCCAAAGAGTGAAAGTTTGATCTCCTCCTGGCCTATTTGGATGCATTTTATTTCTTTGTGTTGTCTGATTGCTGAAGCTAAGATAAAGTTCATTCCTCAATTCAAATGTCTATTGGCACATGTTGGCTTCTAAAATATATTTGAACCAGCCTTTCATTTAAGTTATCAACATTTTCCATTTCATTTGCCATTCCTTCTGAAGCATTATCCTACATGTTAAAGTTTAAGTTCTTTGCTTATCCTCTCCTTGAATTGGTCTTGTTCTTTGATCACTCAATACTGTGATTTTCTCTTATCTTTCACTTCTCTGGCCATTTGTTCTTACCCCTTAAATATCAATATTTCTCCTAGATCTTTCTTCCCCCTGTTACTCACTCTGTATAAGTAATTTCACTGTTATATACTTAGATAATAATCTCAATGATAAAAATCCAGGATAGCCCTATTTTTCAATTTCTATGTGCATTTCTAGATACTGCTGTATTTCATTATTTATGTAATGTATTATGTTCTAAAATATCTTTACTTATAATTATTGCTATATTTCGTGTCTGCTTTCTCACAGGTTACTTACCATACAGTCTACCTATACTTTTCCTGATCTCCACATGTTTTTAACAACTATCCAAGCATACAAGTCAAATATTCTGATATTATCCTCAATTCCCTTTTCTCTTAAAACCACCTGGTTCCTTTTTCATTTCTCATACACTCAGTGGATCATTAAACCCTGTCAATTTTTATAGTAATAAATATCTGGGAGATTTGTCTCTTTCTATTTTTATTTCCATTGCTGAATTCTGGCCTGAGTTTCAGTGGGATTTTTAAGTTTTTCTTTGCTTCCAGTTCCCTGCCTCCTTCTCTATGTTTCCTACTAATTTTCTGTACTCTCATGGGATTTATTTTACAAACATGTAAGCCATTCTTACATTCTAATAGTCTAATGGTCTCCCATTACTCATATGCTCCGGTATTATAGTGTCCACATGCCATAATAGGTTATATAAGATTGTATGTAAAGATCGTCTCTCTTAGCCTTTTCTCTTTTTATTCCTCCATTTGTATGCCCTAGGTAATCTAGCATTTCCTTCCTTGCCACACTGCTTTACATATATTCTTTCTCCTTCCTGAAAGACATTCCCCTTTCTACTCTTGAGTCACTCTGACTCAGAAAAACCTTTCTCCTTCATAGACTTTCCAGTTACTGCCTTCTATCCATTCATTTCACATCAAATAAAATCCTTTCTCTGTATTTTCAATGTATGTTGTTTACACATTTATTAGAGCACTCACCACACACTATTTTAGATATTTGCTTAGGTTCTTTTTCTTTAGGCTGATTTCTCCAAGAGCTAGAAGATAATGCAGGTATAAATTTCTGAGTCCTCCATGAAGACACTTTCTGGCACATGGTAGACATAAAGTAAATATTTTCTAGTTTTAAAGTAAATGGTAACACATTATGTCCTTTATTAGCCATTAACAGCCTAGCCCCAAATAGCTATTTCAGTAACTAGCCAGCTACTTAGCAGGGATAAAAGGGTAGGCGACACAGTGCAGGGTACTTTGAATGAAGGAGAAAGGCTCTTGAATGTGGAAGAGTAGACCAGAATGGAAGAAAAGTACAGCAGTAAAGGGTTCTGGTATTCAGAGCTCAATACAATAGACAGGGATAAGGGAGAGAGAGGATACAGAAGAATAGGAAGGGAATCACACAGAGAAGGATGGAGTGGTGCTAATGAAACACTCAATGTGCTTTTTCTACTTCACAATCTCTCAGACCCAACTGAGTGGCCATCTTCACTTGGATGATAAAAGTCACAGTCAGTATCAGTGATTTACTATTCACTTACTTTTCTAGTCCATTGCTAACCACTGAGTTAGGATTTTTTCAAAGTAGAATGTAGATAAAGGCAAAGACATCACTTTTAAAGCTGTATGACTTTAAGAATGGAACGACTGATACATCAATTGATGGATCTTTGGCTATAATCCAGTCCTCAAACTACAGATACCAATGTGACAGATGGCACGCTGAAACTCTCTGTTAGCCCTGCATCCTGGGTCACAGTAAGAACAGAGGGGTCAAGGCTCAGCATTTGATGAAGTACTGTGCTGAAGTGCTCAGCTCTACCTGTTGTTCCATGAGCACTGCATGCCTCATTGATTAGTACAGTGGCTACATTAGGTATTTGTGATATGTTCTTTTATTTACCCATAGGATGTCACAGTCAGAAGAGGCCCCGTAGAGATTTTTTCCCCCATTTTGTTGAAAGATGAAGAAACTCATGCAGAAAGTTAAATTTCTTATCCAATATTAATGCCAACTTAGGGCCAAGATGACAAGCAGAACAGTTGAAACAGTTCTCAATGTCATGATCTCCCCATTGTTTTCATTTTCACTGTAATTTATAGGTTTCACAGCTTGATTTTCTGTCTCACTCACCACCAGACCATTCACATCACATAAGTCATAGTAACTAGTCTCTAATCTCTTGAGAGTTTTTGGCTGCAACTCTGAAAACAGTACCTTGATACTAACAATGTAAACTTTTCATTTTGAAAAGGCATTGATAAACTTCCCCCAAATTTTCAGTGCATCACTTTTGAAAGATTTTAATAGGAGAGAAAAATTCTAACATCACTATCTAACAATAATATAACTGCTTCATAGATTAAAGAGATTCTAATTGCTAGAAGCATTCAGAATATGGCCACTTGTCAGAGACTATCAGAGAAAACTTCTGTATTGGTTGGGGAATTTAACTTTGGATTTTTGCTGATTATAGATTCCATGGAGGAAAGCCATCCTCACCCAAGTCTCAAAATAAATTATTAGGCATAGTTTATAAATGCAAATATGAATGAGAAGGAGTAGTCAACTAGTTCCTTTGCAGATGCTGCAAGGAATCTCAAAAAAAGAAAAAAAAAAAGTCCTAACCTTAAATTGGCTTTCATTTTGTTATGTACTGTCATTCTGAAGAGTAGGATAATTTACATATTTAAACTAGGACTATATTTTTGGAAATAAATCAACTTGATATATCATAGGCAAAAAGGAAAAATAAGTTATAATGAAGCAGACAGATCATGAAAGCCAAAGACAGAAAATCAGCTGGACCACTGAACAGTGTTGAGCCAAAATATTGAAAATTACAGTGGTCTTTTATCTTTAATGTCCCCTGTGTGCTAGTTTCACTGTTCTTTATCTCTACTATTGGCTTTCTCTACTTGTCTAGTCCACGTTGAGGACAAATAATAGTCACTACACCATTTCCAATACTTTATTTAGCTTCATTTCTATAATCACCAAGCACTTCCCTGGGGAGAAAACTCTGAGCCTCATGGGTCTAGTTTCATAACATAGCTTGAGTCAGGGTAAAAACTAACGACTTAGAGCTATAGCCAAGGTCAGAAGACAGGCTTTCAAGTAGTTTATTAGGATCCTGGTAGACACTCTAAATAGGTGTCAACTATATTCAGGCATACTTCTTTACCAGAGTATGTATTCTGGACATTAAGCCAGAATCCCTAGTATACAGCCCCATAATCAAGATTATAAAAGAAAGAACTTTTCCAAATTATTAATATAAGCATTTCTACCTCTTTTTGAAAGTCAATAAAATATGTTTGTAAATTAGTAAACTAGAGCAGATCTAGAACTAATTCTGCTTGTTAATCACTCTGGATGTCACAGGTGGACATCCATATAAATGGACCAGATTTATTAGGCACACGCTAGCATAAAATCTTTGGTTCACGGATGATCATTTAGCTTACATGAATCTCCGATTCTATCTGTATTTGGATTAGCAAGATGGAATGAGGAGAAGGCACAGTGCTGCACTGGAGCCAGTAAAAGAATATGTTCTGAGTTAATACTAGAAATCAAAAGGCTCTTTTTTTTTTTTTTGCCACTGAAGAAGTCTCCAATAAGGATTTCTTTGGCATTGTATTCATTTTCTTTGATAGTACATGTATATAGGTGTGTAAATGTATAAATATATATAAATACAGTGGAAAAGGTCTGGATCCACATGGAAGTTCTAAACAACGACGAGCTTTGCCTTAGAAGGTTCTTGTTCTCCACTGCCATGGAGCTGGTTACAGAAGGTTTGCAGCCACTTAGAGAGAACTAACTCTATTCTATACATGTAGGTCATCATTTTCCTTTAATACTTTCATGCTGCTAACATGATATCGCCTGATTAAAACCAAAGCATCCAAATAAGTATAGAAGGTAAACTATTTTAATTTTTCCTGTTTGATAACAGTTTTGTCTTATTAACAGAATAGAAAAAAAAATGCCTTTTTAAAGAAAGCCCATTTTAACACAATTTTCTCTAGAGACTATTTTGAAAAGCTTTCCACTTTAAAAAGCATATTTTAACATTTTTAAAAAACACCCTGAGAATAATTTTTGAAGGTTAGAAAAGACATTAAGCTTTCAAGAGCTGGTATAGATCTATACAAGGTCACTACTAATTTGCTCAGAGTGGCAAACATTTAAAGCAGGTATAGATGAATATAAACCAAGATGTTTATCCACAATATTTAACAAAAGGGAAGGAGAGGTACAGTTACTTTGGAATCTACCCTAAAAATGTAAAGAGAAAAATCTGATTTTGCTTCGCATGGTGCCTTACACATATATTTTTAATGGAGTCATTTTCATCACTTCACTCCATATTTTTAAAATAAAAGGATAGATATATTAATTTATCTTATTCATCTGTGATTAGGAGAAGGTCTTGATACTTTCTGGGGCCATGGTACTGTTAGTAATGGAAGGGATTTATACTATTATTTACTTTAAAATGGAATTTAAAAGACCTAGAAAGCAGTGCAGAAAATTCTTTTTGGTTTATAATCACATTTGTTCTCAAACTTAATTGCAGAAATAAAAATGAGTATTTCTGATGTTTCATTGAAGTTACTATCATTTTGGCTTACACTCTACAAACGATTCCTCATATTCAGGATGATGGTAATGCTAAGGGTATGCATTGTTGGTAAGAGGAGAACAAAGAAGGCAAGTATCTCAGAGAAGTATCCTGGGGCCTCAGTTGCTCAAAGACTTTATTTTTTAGGCTAAGTTGCTGGATATAAAGGCATTCATTTTTATCATCTTTTTTTATATGCTTAAAATATTTCCTAATTTAAGAAAGGCATTTTTAATTGACCCTCTGCTGTCAAACAGAAGACTTATGTGGGCTTGGAATTGGGGTTTTTAGGAAAGCCTCAATAGAAGAAACCAAGTTACAACTGATGACAGTTTAAAAAGCTTACTTTTCTTTCTCCCTTAATAAACCATTTGAATAAATTAAATAACCTCTCTAGCTATATTTTCAAAGGAAACTCTAATACTTTTTTTAATAAGGACAGGAATTTGCATTATAAATCAGATAGTGACACTTAATCCTTGCTACTTTTTCTGGGTTTGTGTTTATTTCTTGGTAAAGCAGAATGACCTATACTAAATGAAAATGATAATAGCTGCAATTTGTTAAGGTCTTATTATGAACCAAGTCTAGTTCTTATTCATCATTTATCCTTACAGTGACCCTGTGAGTAGGTGGTTATTTACTTAGCTTTATGAAAGAATTAAAAAAAACTTAGGCAAAGAATGATTTTCTTTTAAGATTTATGTTAGTCAGTGACCAATCCAGTGCTCCAATAAAGGCCTGTCAGATTCCAAAATTTTTGTTGTTTCCTCACAAATCAAGTGTCTTACCAGTGACAAAATATCGGTAAGACCAAGAATTAAGTAATTGAAAGATTGTGGCTTTTTTTCTAACGGTTACTTTTGAGTACCTGGGACCATTGATCCTGCTCTATGTTAACTTATAAGTATGGGGCATTTTGGAATAAGAAATAGTTTTAAAGAGAAGCTCTATTTGGATTTTCTAGAGACAATGAGCCCATTACAAAAGGAGGAACATCTTTACATTCTAATCTAATCGTATAAATAGGAGTCCTCTCATTTTAGGAATAAAAAGGGTGACTTGTTTACCGGTCACTGATATTTTTCAAGTAGTACAGTTCTGTCAGTGACATATATGATCATTATTGTAGCTAACATTGGAGTATTCACTATGTGTCAGCCACCACGTCTACTGCTTTACATAAATTATCTAATTTTGAGAACAAACCCTTACAGTACATGCCAGTACTATCTCTTGTCTGAGTCTTGAAGACATGTTGGAAACTACTCAAAGCCATGAATCTATTGAGAAGTGTAGCAGGGCATCTAATCAAACATAGTCCAACTGCAAATCCCTTATCCTGAACCCCTATGATGCACCGCCTCTCATTCTGCAGCTATGGGTGTAGATGCACAAGAGAAAGGCTGTATACAGAGAAACGTGGATAAGAGTACATAGTTATTCAAGCTGTTTATATATACAAATCTGGTTAAGGGCTACTATACAGCATTAAAATGTTTTTACCATGAGAAGTCTGCTTTCAGAAATCTGGTTTCAGCTTGCCAGGTAATCAAAGACTACAAATGTATACTGTGTAAATAATTTTAGATACTGGAGGTTATTGGAAACTGCCAAGTTTTTAGATGTAAACTACCAATCTTTTTTTTTTTTTTTTTTTTTAACAAGGTAACATTTCTGTTGACATTTATTTAGATTGGGATATGCTGCAGAAAGACAAAATTAAAGTTTCACATTTATGCACTGTTTCACATTTATGGGCTATTTGTAGATTTATTGAAATTCTTCTCTGTAGCCATGTGAGACTTTAGCTACACTCAAATGTTGAAAAGAAGATGAAGCTTTTTAAGTGTAGTATTGTTACGTTAAAATGTTTAGGTTCATTTTCATGACTATAATTAAAAATATATATTAAAGAATTAAGAAGTTTCAACTGCAATTAACTGTGGCTCAGAGGATAAGACAGTGAAGGATTTCTCGTTCTTGTGTAAATGTTGAATAAATGTTGAACTCCTTGGGGAAATAACTTGAATATCCATTGATTTTACTAGGAGAGTAATTAAATACATTCCCTAAGGAAATCTACTTTAGTGTGTTGCAAAGCTGCCTATTGTCTGTGCATCTTGAGCCAGGTATCTATTTCCTGGTTGTTGGTCTCAGGATTGCTCACTGTCCTACAGATGAAGATCTGGGTCTTTTTTTTCCTTAAACATCTTTTCTGTTACTTTAAGATGGATGATCTTTAGAAAGTCAGGGAAAACAAAATGTAAAGTTTATTTAGGATTTAGCAAAGAATCACCTACTGATATTAATGACAATAATTTAAGAAAAAAACATTTAAAAGTTCTCAGTAGGGTTAACTGCTTTCCCCAAACAAAAGGATATTCTTCCTTTTCTTTCCTCTGTTGTATCCTACCTCTAAAGATTTTCAATTAACTCTGTAATAAGTACTACTGGGGAGAAGGGTATTGATAAAAGGATGCATTCTTTCCTTTATTGATTTTATACTCCTCTATTAAATAAATTCATCAGTTTTTCTATTTTCCTGGAGCACAGATCCTCTGATTGACAATAAAAGGTCATTTAACATTTAACATCATAATCATTGGGTTGTAGGTTGATATAGACTTTTATATAATATCATATGTCTTATCTAAACTGTGGTGCCCATAATAGGGAGCCGTCAATACAGAAATGATCACTGAATCCCAAAAATATGTGACAGACACTGGCAATGCAACAGACTCCTGCCTTCAGGGGTCAAAGTAAATAAAGATATGGACTGGAGAATATGAAATTACAATGGAATTAAATAAATGTAATCAGGAGATAAGTAAATGAGTAATCCTGTATGAGGACCTATCTGTTTAGAGAGATGGCCTTGTCGAGGAAGTTACCTGAAAGAATACTTCATCAGTGGAGTCAGAGTGTATAATTTGGAAAGCCTATGAAAAAGTTAACAGAAGGGTAAAAAGGGGCACGGAGAGAATGTGCTACAAGAGGGAGGAACACATTCAAAAGCTCATAAGCATTCTAGATTTTTACTCCAGAGTACAGAAATCTAGAAAGATCATCATTTCTACTTTTACAACAGAAACTTGGACAAACTGACAATTCAGGACTATGGTAGCTAACTTGACAATGAATTATATTTAAAAAAAAAATGTCCATCAGGGAACTGAAGTCACAAGGTAATCAATCAGCACAAAATCTAAGGAAAGGTCCCTGTGGGGAGAGACAGAATTCAAGCACTTGCTTATCCAAAGTGACACAGGTGGACAGGAGCAGAAGTAGTCTAGTTAAAAAGGTAGTAAAGGTTAGGTGTATAGAAACAGTGTGAAGTGGCTGGAGGCCATACAAATAAGGGGACTGGTCATATTTTCGGAGATCTTTTCAACATCAATCCTAGGAGATGCTCAGAAAGTACTGAGAATACAGAGAAAGCTTCTAAGTTAGTGTACACCTAGGTGAGCAGGAAGAGCAGCTTCTTTGCAAGAGACAAAGATCTGCCCAGTTTTTCTCTATCTCCCCTATGGAAAAATGGTTTATTATCTGAGAGAAAGGGCCTCTGAAACAGATGTCCTCAGTCACTGGTGAAAAGCCATTGTAGCCAGATAAAGAAACAGATCAGAGAAAGAGACAACTCTTCTACTCTTGGAGGAGAGAGAGGACTATATGCCAGACTCAGATCCCTTCAAAGTTGAAGAGTCAGGAATAATGAGAAGGTCATATGCTCTATACCCAGGGACACAGTTTCCATCTACATTTGAATCAGAGCACCAGAGAACACACCTTTTCCAGGGTTAATTCATTGTGTAAACAATTTTAAAAATCATGTGATTTATTTTAATAGAAGAAAATCATCCATTCGTTGTCAAATTTTTTCAGCAAAGTAGAGACAGAAAAAAACATCTTAACCAGATAAAAAGTATCTGTAAAATATCTACAGGTAACATATTTAATGGTAAAAGTTTTTCTGTTAATTGGAAACAAGTCTCATACTCTGATTTCTCCTCAAATTGAATAAATAATTAACAATGAGGCTGCCTTACCACTCCTGTTCAACATTATACTAAATGCCTTCGTGTAGTAACACCAGGAAAAGAAATAAGAGGTGTTTACATTGGAAAGCAAGAAAATACAACTGCTTCTATTCACAAATGACAGAATTGTCTATGTAGAAAATCTCAAAGGATCTATACAAAAAAACTTCTAAAAGTAACAAGTGAGTTTAGGAAGGGCTTAGAATACGAGGTCAAATAAAAAAAATCGTTTCTATCTCTAGTAACTACTAATTATTAATTGGAAATTTTTTTAAATGTCATTTATTGTTGTATTACATAAAGAATTATTTATGTATAAATCTAACAAAGAATGTTCAAGATCTATATGCTAAAAAGTACAAAACATTGATGAAAGTAATTGAAGACCTAAAAAACTGGAGATATGCTAGGTCTGTGGCTCAGAAGATTCAATAGTTTAGGGGCATCTGGGTGGCTCAGTTGGTTAAGCATCCGACTTCAGCTCAGGTCAGGATTTCATGGTTCTTGGGTTTGAGCCCTGCGTTGGGCTCTGTGCAGACAGCTCAGAGCTTGGAGCGTGTTTCGGATTCTGTGTCTCCCTCTCTCTCTGGCCCTCCCCTGCTCATGCAGTCTCTCCTTCTCTCAGAAATAAATAGAAATAAATAAAATATTAAAAACATTAAAAAAAAGAAGATTGAATAATTTAAATTTTTTTCCCAAATTGATCTGTAGATCCAATACATCAGTCAGGATTACAGCAGTTTATCTGTATATATTGACAAGCTGTCTTAAAATTTTCATATAAAGGCTGAAGGAACTAGGAGAGAAAAAAAACTTTAAAAAGAAATGAAGAACAAAGTTTGAAAGCTCACATGAAGATTCCAAGACCTACTATAATTCTACACTAACAAGAGCAAGTAGAAAAACACATAGAACAAGAGAATAGAGAATCAAGTAATAGACTCACCTATTTGCTGTCCACTTATTTTTGATAAAGATGAAAAGGCAATTAAATGTGGAAAAAAGTAGTCTTTTCAACAAAAGATAATGGAACATTTATACATTTTTAATAAGCAGTGCTACAACATTTATGCACTAATATTAATAAGCCTTAAACTGTATAACCTGTATATCTTCTACCAAAACCTAGCTTAAAAATAAAAGATAAAATCTATAAAATATATTGGAGGAAAACATAGGAAAATTACTTGTAATAATCAGGCAAATAATTTTATCTTCTTCCTTAATATAGGATACCAAAGCATAATCCATACAATAAAAAATTGAATTTTATTAAAGTTAAAGCATTTTTCTTTAAGAAAGGCAATCTTAAGGTAATCAGAAAGACCAGACAAAGACTGGTAGAAATTATTTGCAAGTCACATTTCTGAGAAAGTGCATATTTTTGGAATATTTAAAGAAGTCTGAAAGCTTAACAACTACCACCACGAAGCCATTGAAAATATAGGTAAAAAAATTTAAATAGACCTTTCAAAGAAGATAGAGTAGTAAATAATCATAGGAAAAAGTGCTCAGCATCATTAGCTACTAGAGAATGCAAATAAAAACCACACTGAAATGCAACTATTCACAGAATGGTTAAAATTAAAACATACTGAAACTACCAAGATCTGGCAAGGATGTGGAGCAATAGAAACACCCATACACTGCTGGCACAAAAGAAAAAGTGTATGGCCACTCCAGAAAACAATTTGGCTAGTTCTCATGAAGTTAAAAAGACACATATTGTCTTACGGTACAACTTCCAGCTATTTATGCAAGAGAAATGAAAACTTATGTGCACGTAAAAACCTGTACATGAACATTTATAACAGCTTTGCTCACGAGCACCCAAACTGGAAACCTGTATGTCGTTCAACAAATGGATGGATAAACTGTGGTAGAGCCACCAAAGGAATACTATCAAGTGATAAAATGGAATACACCATTAATTCATGAAACAATATGGAGAAAACTTAAATGCATTTTTAAAGCTTTGGCTAGATCCAAAAAGTCATATAATGTAGGATTCCTTGTAGATTATATTCTGGAAAAGGCCAAACTATAGGAGTGAAAATAGATACGTACATTTTTAGCATTGAGGAGGGGAGGAAATTGACTAAAAAGGGGCAATTCAGAACAATTTTGGAAGTGACCAAATTGTTTTGATTCACAATAGTGTCGGCAAATAACTCTATGCATTTGCCAAAATTCATAGAACTGTAGATCACAGAGAGTGTATTTTACTGTATATAAATAAAAAAAGATGCAGAGATATAAATGACATACCAACTATCACAGATGAACCTATTACTTGAATAACAATGAAGAAAATAGGGAAGAACATAATTGCCTGTCTTTGACAAAACACTAATTTGACATGATACTATAAAAATTAAAGACAACAGAAGTATATGCCAACATTGTACTTTAGGTGTCTTGTTCACAGGGTGTGTGTTAACAATTTTGGAACTGCCTTATATGTATAGTAGGTTTCAACATATATACTTATTTGTTATCTGTTTCATCAGAGGGACTAGAAGCAATGGTGTTATTGTAACAATGAGCACCTCTAACACTCAGAAATCAGTTTCTAAGTGCCATTCTCTAAGAAGCAACCAAGGCCAAGTTGGAGAAGTGGATGATACTAGGGCTGAGAAAATGCAAAGTAAATTTATAGCATCATGTAGATGTTAGGAAATAAGAAATTCAAAAAAGGGCAAGGATGTGGTAAAGGCACAGGAGTCAATCTGTAGGAGTTCCTAGTGGCTAAAGCTCAACAACTGTTCAACAATTTGAGCATCACATAAGGATATAGCAGCACCGATTAAAATCAGATTTGATTTTTATTTAATTTTATTTTAAATTCTTAAAAAGTTTATTTGGGCAGAGAGAGAATGTGAACGGGGGTGGGGGGTGGTGCGGTCAGAGAAAAAAGGAGAGAGAGAACTCCAGGCAAGCTTTGCACAGTCAGCACAGAGCTTGAGGTGGGCTCAAACTCATGAACCACAAGACTGTGATCTGAGCTGAAATGAAGAGTCAGACTCTTAACTGACTGAACCACTAAGGCACCCCAGAGGCAAAAATATTTTTTAAGAGAAAAAAATGTAATGTAGGATTGAGGAAGATAAAAAAAAATACCAATCAGAACTCAATGTCCTTTGTCAGGCAAGTTCCACCAATGGATGCTAAAATCTGTTGGAAAAACTTTGAGTAGCAACAGTAATTTGCATTACTAAAAATCTCTTAGATATTTATGGATTATGAATGGAAAACAATAACTTTACCATGAGAAAACCTTTAACCAAGTTAATATCAGTAATAAGATGTACCAACATCACATACTCTTTCATGTGATGCAGTGAGAAGGACCGATCACTTCTGTGATATTCTTGCTGAACAACATCAAGCCTCAATCTTGAGGACACACTAGAGAGATTCAAACTGAATGAAATCCCACAAATAGTTGACTAGTACTCTTGTAGTATTAACATGTTGAAAGATATCAGAAGACTGAGAAACTGACTCAGATAGGAGTACACAAAGGAAATGACAAGTCTAATTTGGGACCCTCTATCAGATCTCGGAAAGAAATATGACTTTAGTGTAAAACCGGTGAAAACAGGGGGGTCTGGGTGGCTCAGTAGGTTGAGCATCTGAGTCTTGATTTCAGCTCAGGTCACGATCCCAGAGGGTCATGGGACTAAGCTCTATGTTGACCATGGAGCCTGCTCAAGATTCTCTGTCCTTCCCCTCTCCCCACCTCATACATGCTCTCTATAAAATAAAAAGAAAAACTAGTAAAAACAATTAAAAAGACTAATTTCCATAATAGTACTGTACCAAGGTCAATTTCATAGTTTTAATGATTATGCAAGTTTTTAGCCTTAAGGGAAGCTGATTGAACAAGATGCAGGACCTCAGTACTAGTTTTGCAAATATTCTGAAAGTCTAAAATTATTTCAACATAAATAATCAAAAGCCTGTAGTCAAGAGAGCATAAGATGCATTGAAAGACCAGTGAAGTTTGACATAGTTGGAGTGTGAAGTATGAGCTAGGCAGGAGGAGGAGATGAAGCTAGGGAGCTAAGCAGAGACCAGATTATACAAAAATACACTGTACACTCAGAAACGAGGAAGTATTCAGGGAGCCTTTGCAAGGAACTAACATAGGATTTGCATTTTGGAAACTATACACTTTCTGAAATTTAAAGAATTGAGAAAGAGCCAAACATGATGATACAGAACCAATTATGAAGAAAGTTCATGTGGGAGAAGGGGAGACAGCAATATTGTCAGGGGGCAGAAAACAGGATAATCTTAGTACAGTTTGAGGTGAAATAAGTAACATTTGTTGATTAAGAGAAAGGAAAGGGGAAGGCAAGGAGTCCAGGATTCCACTCAACATTTTTACTTTTTTTAGCATTAGGCATTTTGATGTGAGCTGAAAATAGTGCCTCTATGAGTAACTCTTTAAAAATCACCAAGTAATCTAAATCACAAATTCCCTTTCCATCTAAAGACAAGTATTTATTCGCTCTCATATCTCCCTCTCTTTCTCAACACCAGCCCCATTTCTAAGTTCGATTAACAGTGTCATGAGAGGTGGGTAAGAATGGATAACAAGTGCAAGAAAAGTATGATACCCAGGGAGAAAAACAGTTTAGGGTTTCAGAGTCTTGGCCCTATAGTTCACCAAGGCTCTAATCATATCCCCTCCATCTAGTTCATTTTTTTTTTTAACATTTACGAACTCTTTCTCTCCCATGTCTCCTTTCACACATCTAGAAGATGAGAATAATGAATGTAACTACTCCTTTAGTTTTGTGAGGGTTAAATAGATGTAAAGGCCTTAGATCAGTGGTTTGCACAGAGTACACAAAGTAAATGGTTAAATTCATGTGGAAATTGTTCTTCTTGTTGGCTTGATTCTGGTTACCACTTTTACTCCTTTTAGGAGGAGACACGAAGCTCGCTAAGTGCTACTCAGTCTGATATTTCACATAGGTTGTGAATTAGTTTCATGGGAGGAAGGGACCAATGGGGAACCATTGTCAAACCAGTGTTTGATTATTTTATCTCCATCCCAGGCTGCACAGGAAATAATGAGTTGTGTTAACAACAGTGATGTTAGGGATATTAGCAGTACATATACAGACATTATTGCTATGTAACGTGATAGATTTTTCTAACAGATTATTTTTGATAATCTATGTATTCTAAGAAAATCCAAACAACATAGAAGAATTTCAAAGTCTAAAAATCCATTTGTGGCTTTAAGGATGGAATGATGCACAGATCATATTTTTTATACACATTGCTTGGTAATTAAAAAGTACAGATATTTCCTTGTCAAAATATCCCTTTTATTATCAGCTATATCAGAAGATATGCTGCCCTGAGTAAAAGAAATTTATAGAAGTAAACACAGATTTAGGGGAATTATTTAAGTTTTGAATGTTTTGGGATGCTTAGCTGATATTAGAATGTAAATATCAGGGCAGCAATTGAATGGCAAGTCTAAGAGGCAGGATAATAAATTAGGTCAGAGGTATAGATTTAGAATATAGGACATATAGAATAAATGCCATAGAGACCCCAGAATAGAAGGCAAACCCTAACTGCATGGCATTATCTCAAAAGAATGTATGCAATTAATAAGGCCTATAATAAAACCCAAATGTATTGCTAATCAAATATGAAAATAAATGTTTTATAGAACCATTGTGGTATTGGGGGGTATTAGAAAGAGATTCCAAATTTTTAGTAAATTCCAATTATCTGGTAAATGTGTAATCAAGAATAAGCTCATGGGAAGTAATGGTACTTTATATCCCATGCTAATAGTTTGTTGTATAAATTGGAAATTCAAAAAAGCTTAGATGGTCATTCAACATTTCAATTAAGTGGCTCAATCTGGCTAACCTAAAAAATGTCTGTACTTTCTCTGTACTTTCCCAGTATAGATATTATTATTCTATTATTTTGCATTAGTGACTTTATAAGTTCATTTTTATCTCTCATGAGTGCCAAGTAACTATTATATATATTAATATATAGAAAGATAAACAGGCATTGTATAACCCATTCCAAAAAAGACCCTATTTTTTTCCAGGGTTTTTAATCTAGTTTCATTTTTCTAACTCAATAATGTTTTGATCAACTGACGTTTTGTAGGGTTCTGCTTCTTCGGACCCCTAGATCATTTGATTTATATTTTAGATTTGTTGAGCAAATATTTGTTCATATTGTTTTCATATCCAGGCTTCACCTACCTGCTCACTTGGTAGTATTAGGGTAGACTGAGCCTGAAAAAGTTTTATTCTCCTGATTAGTTGCTTTTAGTGAGATTCAGAGAGATAGTAGATCTGAAAACTAAATGTTTGAGATAAGACCGTTTATAACCCAGTTTTAACAAGGGGAGTCTTAAGTAAGTCCTGCTACATTCAGCTATAGGAAAGAAAACCTTTCTGATTATTTCTGATATTAGATGTTAAGATTTCCTACTGCCTAGGCTCAAATGAACCTTCGCTGGGGTAATAACAGTGTTCTCCAAGACCTAAGATTCTAAAAATTTTACTAATAAAATTCCAGACAAGGACACGGCGTTTCCCTTTTAAATTCCATCTAAAGGAAATGGCATTTTCTAGAACATTAAAGAGAACATTGTTATTTTAATATCACCTATGATTATTCATCTTTGGAGTCTGAACAAAATTTGAAAATACTGATGGAAATGAGAAGATTCGTTGCTCACTAATTTATAGCCTATTCCCTGAGCAGAATTGCTTTTTAAAAATCTAGTCAAAGAATAGTTCTGTGATCTGAGAGGTCATATTTAATTATGCCACAAATTATATCATGGGTACATTTGAGAAACTATGGTGACTACCCCAATGATTTCCAAGGTGTTTTGTGTTTTCTTGGTTAGAGTTTCCTGATGTTTTTTATTTATTTGATCCTATAAATAAAAGGTGTCAGAGCCCTAACTGTATATTAAATCTCTACAGGGCTCTGAGAGATCAAGGTTTACAGAGCCTTGATGCTATCAAGTTCGCTAGTAGCAAAAGCTGCCACAGATTGTGCCATCTGAGCCATGCTCTGGGAGAGTGTCACATTGATATTTCTGGAAGGTAAATATGATTATATCGCTCCCTGCTTAAAATCCTCCAATTCTCCCTATATCTTTCAGGATAAAGTCTAAACTCTTAGCACGACCTACCTACAAGACATTTCACAATTTGGCTTTTGCTCACCCCTTCGCTTATCTTCCTCTTTCTTTCCATTCTAGCCTACAGAGATGCTTAAATATTTTCAAGTCTGTGAGCAATACCAGGCTATCCTCTCTGAAGTTTAGGCCTTTGTATTCACTTTTTACTTTGCTGTATTATTCCATCTTGCCTATATATGTTCTGTTTTTACCTCACAGCACTCATCATCGAATATCAAAAGTGTATGTTTACAAGTCTCTACCCTATTGGAAAAGACAAGAACAGGGTCTCTTCTCCACAGTCGTGCTAGCCCTATGTCTAGATAAGTGCCAAGCACTTTAGAAAGTTTTGGCAAACACTCATTCACTTATTGAATGAATGAATGAAGTAACTGCCTCCTAAGTATGGGTCCCAGAGCCTCTTAGCCTTTCCAATGCTAGGGATTGCATTTCTATCTACCAATGCCCAAACTCATGCTGGTTAGATCTTAAACCAGTGATAGAATTTCATTCTTAGGGTAAGTCATCACACCTGGATCACATCAAACAGTAGAGGCAGGCTACAAATTCTCCCCCAGGCCAACATACCAAAGCAACTTTCTTTAGGTCACTGTAAAAAGCTTGGTAACTTGAAAGCTAATATTGATAGAAGCTCAACCTTTGACCTTCTGAAAATCTGCGGGCACATTGATCTGCTCAAAGCCCGCTACTTAGGAAATCACTGCCTAATTCAAAGGGAAGAGAAGTTATTTTCTTTCCTCAGAAGGTCATTAGATGAATTCTCTGGAAACAATCTTCAAGATGGACAGATGCATGAAGGAGGTTTATTGGGTCTTGCTCGAGAGACCACCACCTGGAAGCAATTAAGAGCTAATAGTGAGAAGAAAAAGTTGAAATGTGGTGTGGTTTCCACAGGTATCTCAGCTACTCTCCACAGGAAGCTCTGGATCTGGGATGATCCTTCCTAATGGTCTCAAGTTGAGGAGAAAGGTCTAGGTCTTTGTACTCCCTCAGCAACCAACCATGCTTCTCCTGAGATGCTAACTTTGGGAAAGGCAGCACTCTTCTGCTAAAAGCAATTTGGAACAGAAATTAATAGTGTGCCATCAGCAGCTCACACTCTAAAGCATCATGCTGGAAACTTTCCCAGATGGAGCAAAAATACATGAAGCAAATGCATCTGAAAGGCATGGATGGGTGAACTGTAATAGATTCTGAGGTGGCTGCCTACTTCCTTCCTTCAAGGCTGAGATGATCATTCTTCCAGGTGGTAGGAGCCTCAACAATTCAGGCATAAATATTTTACTTAGTGCAGGTCATGGTTTTATTCATCCTTCTAGGACCATATTAGCACCATTTCATGGGATCCTTGCCAAGCTGCTCTATCCTATTTCAGGAAGGAGTGCTATTGCTACCGAAGTCTCCAAAACCTAAATGTCTTAAACAATACAAAGTTAAGGAGGGCCACTTCTAAAATAGGTCTCATTAGGTTGGAATCTGCCAGAGCTGTGTTACTTCTGGAGGGTTTTTTAAAGTTTATTTATTTTTTGCGAGAGAGCGAGAGAGCGAGAGAGCGAGAGAGCGAGAGAGCGAGAGAGCGAGCTGGGGAGGTACACAGAGAGAGGGAGGCACAGAATCCGAAGAAGGCTCCAGGCTCTGAGCTGTCAGCACAGATGATGCTTAACCAACTGAACCACCCAGTTACTTCTGGAATTTCTAGGGCAGGACCCATTATCTTGCCTTTTCCAGCTTTTAGAAGCTGCTCAAATTCCTTGGCATTTGGCCACTATTTTTTTCAGCCTCAAAGTAAGCAATGGCAGGTTGAGTCCTCTTCACCTGCCGTCACTCTGACTGATTGAATAGTCACATCTCCTTTCCTAGCTCTTGTTTGCTACTCCCTTCTTACAGTGTTATTAACCCTTATAATTATATTGGAAAACTTGGTTAATCTAGAATAACATTCTCATTTTAAGGTCAGCTTATTAGCAAACTTAATTCTATTTTCTATTTTAATTCTCCTTAGACAGCCTGAGAGATGTGAGCGACATGGATTACGAAGGGAAGATTTATGGATGTTGGGTGGGGACACTATTTCCCTACCACAACTGCTAATGTATTCAAACAAACATCTCTCTCCCAGACCCTTCTCAATCTAACCTCTCAGGATCTATGTATACTTTACTTGGCCCCTGCCAGTAACTTTTGCCTAGGTACTCTAGCTTTTTGGGGGATGTATTCCTTTCTTCCTTTTGTGGGCCCAGCACTGCCCCAGTTGTGTTATGATGTGATTTAATCCCAAATTTTTTGGTATAGCAACCCAGAGCAGAAGTAGGGATAGAGGAACAGTGTCTAAATCAATTTCTTGGAAGAATGGAACACTAGCCTTAAGGGAGCAGTGGACCATTCTCCAAGGCCCCACTGTGTTTAAGGAATCTGGAAATTTGAGTGCATTAGTCCAGTTCTTACCTTCACAGGGTCTCATGCCCTTTCAATTAGGACCTTAACCTTTAAATAAACATACTTGTGGAGTTCAGAATTTGAACTTTTCTTTCTTTTTCCCTCTAAAGCTCTTATAATTAAGTGATAGATCTCGTGCATAGCTGTTTTGCCCTTCAGTGATGAAAATAACTTTATGCTGCTTACAAGGTCATCTAGTTTTCACACTTCACCTAAATTGGTGATTAATCATCTCTAGTCTTTTTCTTTCCCTAATGCATTAGTATACAACAAAAAGGAAAGGATTTCAGAGTCCTCAAAATACTTCTTTCTCATCTACCAATTCTTAGATGTCTGAGATGTTGCAACAGTTAGCACATTCCCTCCCAGTTTAACACCAGTGAAAATTTTAAAGTTTCATTGAAACAGCATACCTCCAGTGATATGGTCCTCATTTTCAGCCTGGCATCAGATAACACAATCCAAAATACCATTTTAGTTTATGATTTCTAGGATTATTTCTGGTACAAACTGTCTTACGTAGGTTTCCCCAATAAAAATCTCTGAAATAGNCGCAAAGGGAGCAAGAGAACAAAATTAGCTAAAATTTGTACCTTTGTGACAGAGGCTACTGGCAATCCCACAGTGAGCTCCAGATATCCGACCCCAAATCAAGCAAGGGTCTGGGTTTTTATATACCCTGCATTGACTGGTCAATAGATATCAGCTGTCCACATGAAGGAACCATTTTCTTGGGCTACTCATTGCTCCCCAGCTGAGAGTAATGCCGGAGAAAAGCTTATCTATGAGCGTCACCATCACCAGCCAACTTTCCTTGCAGTGGGGGACCTGGTGACTCAATACAGCCTCCACTATCATTATTTCTTTTATCCCCATCATGTTTGTCTCCGGCTTTATTATTCACTGATCCCTAGTTCTAAGATTCTTTTTCTAGTAATTCTTCTGAGTCCTTATTTGATTTAACATTAAAATTTTATGCTACATTTTATTCAAGTCTTGCCTGTGTACAATTTCATTTCCCATCAAATAAAATATGATACATAGAAATATGCTGACCTCTTGGCAATATTCAATAACTGATGATAAACTGTAGATTGGATAGGCAATAATGACAGCTACTACTCTTTGCCAGGCACAGTAATCTATTAAATGTCTACTGTATGTCAGGTGCCATTCTGAGTATTTGGATAATATCAATGAACTCAGAAGATGTAGATCCTTGCCTGCCTGAAATTTATATTACTGTGGAGCCAATGACTAAATATACATTTAATATAATATGAAAAAGTAATATAATTCATCAAAAGATCATAAGTGTAATGGAAAAGAATCAAAGTAAAAGTGAGTGGAGATGGGTAAGATATATTATAATTTTATTTATTTATTTTTTGTCTTTTTTGTTTGTTTTTAGATTGTGATTTTAAATTGGTGGTAATAATAGGAATTAATGAAAAGATACCAGTCAAGCAAAAATTTGAAGAAGGTATTGTAATTTGCAATACAGTTTTTTTTTTTTTAATCTTGGAGAAGAGAATCTCTTGATTAAAAAAAAAAAAAGCTATGCAAAGGTCCTATGGCCAGAAGAAAGCTGAAATGGCATAAAGAATGAGGAAAGCAGAGGAAGATGACATCAAAAAAGTAATGGGGACCATATCATGTTAGATTTTGTAAGCCATTGTGAAATATTGTCTTTGAGTGCAATTGGGTGCTTCCACACGGTTTTAAGTAGATCATAACACAATAAGGTTGCCAAAATGATAAAACCCTTGGGGCACATGGGTGGCTCAGTCAGTTAAGCATCTGACTTCAGCTCAGGTCATGATCTCACGGTCCATGGGTTCGAGCTGTGTGTCAGGCTCTGTGCTGACAGACCAGAGCCTGGAGCCTGCTTCAGATTCCGTGTCTGCCTCTTTCTCTGCCCCTCACTCACTCATGCTCTGTCTCTCTCCATCTCTTAAAAATGAATAAACATTAAAAAAGATTTTCAAATGATAAAACCCTTGTAGCGACCACCCTGGGGAGGTAAACAATGAAAACAGTGAGATCTATTAAGAAATTAAATTAGAGGGGCGCCTGGGTGGCTTAGTCCGTTAAGCATCCGACTTTCGCTTAGGTCATGATCTCGCGGTTCGTGGGTTCGAGCCCCGCGTCGGGCTCTGTGCTGACTGCCAGCTCAGAGCCTGGAGCTTATTTCAGAGTCTGTGTCTCCCTCTCTCTCTGACCCTCCCCTGCTCACGCGGTATCTCTCTCTCCTAGAAATAAATAAAAATATTTTTTAAAAAATTAAAAAAAAAAAGAAATTAAATTAGATAGCCACTCAAGAACATGTTTAGTGGGACAAGTGTGATAGCAGATGTGATCAGATTCTAGAGGCATAGAATTTCCTGAAAGATTGGATATGTGGTGTGAGAAAATGAAAGGATTGAGATCTGAGTGGCTGAAGGGATGAAAGTTTCTACCAACTGAGGATTTGGGGCAAAATCACATATAACATACTGAATGTCAATTTTGAGATTTCTAAAAAACATCCATCTTAAAAGAGGTGGCTATGTATACGTCTGTGGTTTGTAAAAGTGATCTGGGCTATAGATATAAATCAAAAGACCATCAATATCTAAATAGTATTTAATACCAAGAGACTGAATATCACCAAGGCAGTGAATACAAATTTAGAAGAGGACCAGAACTTAAACATGGAAAATACCAATTTTGATAAATGGGCCAGAAATGAGGAGCCCATTAAAGGAAACAGAGTAGCCATTAGTTAGATTTTTTTTAAATGTAGTATCCTGGGAGTACCTGGATGGCTTAGTCAGTTAAGCATCCAACTCTTGATTTCAGTTCAGTTATGATCTCACAGGTTGTGAGATCAAGCCCCACATTGGACCCCACAGGGCAGAGCCTGTTTCAGATTCTCTTGTCTCTCTTTGCTCCTCTCTCCCACTCCTGCTTGTGTGCACACGCTCTCTCTCTCTCAAAAATAAATAAACATTTTTAAAAAAAATGTAGTGTCCTGTAAGCCAAATAAAAAGTGAATCCAAGGTGAAATGATTAGTTTGATAATGCTGGTAAAGACTGAGGATTGACTCTTGGTTTCAACACCAAAAATTTCTAAAATAGACAATACATATTGTCTTGAATCCTCAAAACAACACAATTATTTAAATATTATTGTATTTATTTTACAGAAATAAAATTTAATATCAAATTAGTTAAGTCATTGTCCAGGTAAATACCAGGTTATAGAGCTGGATTCTGTAGACTACAAAGTGCATGCTTATTTCACTCAAATATGGGTAATTTTTTAGTAGCATCACTGAAAACAAAATCATCTTTCCATATGGCACCATTGAGAGTTCAGGGAAGAACTGAGCATATATCAGCCGGCTGTTCTCTGACCTTTAAAGTTACCATTTTCATGTTTTCAGTCTTCAGATTTACATATTCAGAAATCATTTTTCTAGTATCTAGTAATCATTTTCTGATTATTAGAGGAGATCCACGTGTTGAACATACACATAGATGAATATCAAAAGATACATACTTACTTTAAAATGGAGGATGTAAGATTTTGGTGTTTTTAGCAAAGTGTGACCAAGTGCCTGGGAGATTAAATGACATATTTAAATGTAGTTGAGTTTGGATTACTAACAAAGATAATTGGGTGACTTTGGAGAGATACTTATCTCAAGTCCCAGGAAAGCCCACTATTTCCTCCTCTCAATATAGATGTTTCTTAGTGAAGGAAATATCAGGTAGACAAAAAGTAGAATCACATGGTGCTTAAGAACACTAGCTCTGAAACCAGACAATAGTACTTGAATTCTGAAACTATCTACTTGTAAGAATTTGGAGATTTTTTCCCCTCAATTTTTTTTGCCTTTGCTTCTTATATAAAATAGACATGTTAATTGTACCTTGTATACGGTATTGCAATAAAGATTAAAGCACATACTGCACACAATGCATTTGCAAGTGTGATTATTTGAATTAGCTTGATAGAATCCAGATTTCCATCTCTGAGACATTGCTAGATATTTTCTAATCATTTTTTTTAATCTTGATTTTTTTTTCTCATACTTTCAGGCACAGTTCCCTCCTTTGTGGGCACATTTTTCATATATGTGAATGTGTTAAAATGAGACTTTTTAATTTTTAAACCTGGAAACAATTTGTCCATCACCATTTTGTTTTGAATTTAAAAGTTAAGCAAGGAAAACTTTTTAGTTTCTTTTTCCAGGGGTGTGTGCTTACTTGGAAGATGAAACAAGAGGGCCCATTAGAAAACCACATTAAAAAATAGAAGAAGATTTGATTGGGGATAAATGCTGAAGTTCTGTTTTTGTGTCAAGTGTGCAAGCTGCGTGTGGAAAGAGAATTCCTCACCATAACAGACAATATTTTAAAATATACTGTGAAGGAAGAGAAGGGTGTGAAACAACCTAGGAGAAAAATACTAGAGGCTTAAAAATGATGCAGTGAAGATTTCTATGAAGTTTTCTTGCATATTTTACAATGTGAAACTTCTCTTTTTTACTATAAAAATGTGTCTAACACACCTGCATACCTTAGCAGTGTGTGCAATAGCAAGAAAAATAGGCAACATAAAAGGCTCTGAGCGACAGTAGTGTATTTCTGAGCTGCTTACTGGCAACACTGGTAAAGGACTAAGGTGGTGAGAGAAAGAGAGAAAGAGAAAGATATCCGTCAAAGGGCAATTATCAAGCAAGTCATTATTGTGGGCAACTAAAGCTCAATTCTATCAAGGATCCATGGAATTATAGTATAGAACACATATCAGAGTCATTCTAACTATGACAAGGAAACTAGGATCTATATCCATGCTTGATTGAAACCTGCGTATGGAAAGCATTTCTCTGCTTTGTGGGGCTACCACGCTCCCAGGGACAGGTGAAAGTCTACAGGCAGAGAGAGTCCATGATATTTACAGTAAGAAGCCTGTGTAGATATGTAGAATGCTAAGAGGGTATGAGATTGATGTCTCTTATGCTTAAAAAGAAGGAGTTGGAGGTTAACGTAGAATAGGAAACTCATAAATCTAGCCATATTATGAACATATTATCAATAAATTATGGGTATAATCTGTTGGGAGATGGTTAAAAGTTCTGACTTGGACTTCAAAGCGTACATGGGGAGAAACCAGAGGCTGTGGAAGAAGCCCTGCTATACTTCTATTCAAGATGTTTTGAGACATATGAAAAGAAGTAAAAATTTTGTCTTCATTTTAATATGCAGTGTATTTAGTACCAGTTTTTGGAGACATTCAGAAATGTCATAAGGGCTTATTTATCTGAGATGGTTTAGCCCTAGCAGCTATTTCTAGAAATAAAGTGTTTTATTAAATAACATGGCAAGAATGCTTATAGCCCAGTGATTGTGTGGCCTGCCAAATTTCCCCTCAAGTGGTGGTTGTAATTTAACAAATGCATTTTTGGAAATAATACTAAATATAATAGATCATCAGAGAAATTTAGTAACCATTTCACACATATTTTAAACTTCTAGGCTCTTGCTAAGTTTTAGAATTACTGTTCTCACCATTCTAGGAAAGACTCTCATTATACCACATTTAATTATTTGTATACCTGCCATGTTTGGGGAAATTTGTCTCTCTTAAATGTTGAAAGCAAATTTTAGGTTCATTGATTTTAACATGTGATATTAAATTTGCCTTTCTAAATGAAGCCAGTCACTGAAATGATAGCGATTTTGTAGAGATTATACTTAAATCTGCCTCATGTGCAATTTTATTTTGTTTGATTTATGTTGTGTATGATTAAACCTGTGGAGGTTATATTTCATTGTGCTTCAGTACACTGTACTGATAAAATAAATCAGTGCTTTTAATAAATAATAAAAAAACCTGATAATTTCATTTAATTTTTACTTTTCCAATGGAAGAGCAGATAAACCAGATTGTTCCCATATAACTTGTAGTTGTAAAGGAGCTGAAGAACAAGTAGAAGTGCATAACAACCTGATCTTTTTCACATACTGGAAATGCCAAGGACAGATTTCTAACTTTGTTCTGCAAAATGTATACTTCAACACTGAACAAAGGAAAAATGAAAGACAAACCCATTGAATCTGTAATCCTATATGTTAGACTATTCATTGTTGTGGATTTTTATACACTAAGCACTGTCAAAGCAGAAATTGTACCAGACAGTTAAACAGACAAGAAAGACTTCATTCAAGTCTATTTCAAAAGGAAAGAGAAACCACAACTCATTCTGAGCTCAAATCCATTGAAACAAAGGGTTGGAGAGCTTCTAAGAGCTGGAGATGGAGGTAGGGGAGGTCATCACTGTTTGCTTATCAGCTAAAGAAAACGTATAATTTCTACAATGTTCTTGACAGAAGGTAGTTTTACAATTGGATCAAAGCATACATCAAAGTTCCTACCCTTCCACACAGACTGGGAGGTAAGGATATTATCTTCCTTAGCATTTATATTTCAAAGTAAGGGTTCCCAGATCCTTGGGAAAGACTGTCCTGGGTTCTAAAACCAGCCATAGGTTTTAAAAAAAATATTTACATCTCCAAAGGACAGGAAAAGAATTTGCAACAACACATTCTAAAGTAAATGTTCTGAGGAAAGGCAGATCAGGGGCTGACTGACAGGAAGAAGTCTGTACAATGATTGGTCAAGCCAAGAGAGATGCTAAGGCCATCTTGGTCAGCCTTAATTTTATAATAAAATGTGAGAATGTTAATAATCTATTTACTATATTATTTCTATTTACTATATTATGTCATTTGGCGTATTTAAAAATGTATAAGAAATTGAATTTTAATTCTCAACAAATTAGATTGTTTTAAGTAGGTTGAAATAATGTCTGTTTTAATTCTGAAACTCAGAAGTTTTTAAAAAGATACATATATTAAAAGATTCTGCTCCTCAAAATGTAAACCAAAATAGATAATTTTTATATTCCTATTAGAGGTAACTGTATCTTTAGGGATAAATAAAAGCAATCATTTGGCCATGTGAAATATAAGTCAACTAGGTGTCATTTAATTGTATAAAATGGAACAAGAAAAGAAAATAAAGCCAATAATATTTGTCTACTGCCAGCCACCATTTTTATCTTTGTGATTTCTTCTCCCTTAGACTTTGGGGTTCTACTCTTTCTTGCTTGTCATCTGGATAACCTGCCTATTCTTTCTCTTTCTTCTTCTTCTGTTCCCTGACCTTTAGATCATATATTCTGTCCTTAGTACACTTCTGATCTCATTATAGATGCAATTTCCTGGAGCATGAATCTATTTCAATAATTTTAATTATCTCCTATACACTAGTTGACTACAAGATGCATATAAACAGTACCAATATTTATGGATTTATCTTTTTACATTTTGTCTGCTAGTCAGACATCTCCACTAGTGTATCAACCATGTAATTTAATGCCAGCATACATAAAAGGG
Organism: Crocuta crocuta; assembly: GCF_008692635.1. Lineage (NCBI taxonomy): Eukaryota > Metazoa > Chordata > Mammalia > Carnivora > Hyaenidae > Crocuta > Crocuta crocuta. The sequence continues at coordinate 11,563,889 of NW_027531917.1, read as the reverse complement.
ACCTCTTTGTCCTTTCTCCAAGTTTTCATTTTCCTTAAGTTTTCAATTATTACCTATATAACAAGTTACCATTGCTAGAAATCTTAGAGTCATTTTCAAATTCCTTACTCTTCAAATCTAATTGATTACTAGATTTTTAAAAAATACACCTCTTCCTCTGTGTAAACACAATATTTCTTGTGTATTATTTCTCCTCAGGGCTGTCACACTAGCCTCCTGCTAAGTCCCTTGGCTTCCTTTTCCACCTATTGTCTTCTCCATGATAGATAAGAATATCATTCAAACTCAATTAATCATGTAACTTTCTTACTTAAAGACCTTTAGTGGTGTCAGGTTGATGATAATAATTCAGATAACTTAACACATTATTAAATACCTTTCACAATCCATCCTTAAGGTTTTTCAATTCTATCTTCTTCTATTCCACTTACCCCATTTTACTAATATTCAAGTTTAGCTACATAAAAGATTCATCTATTATTCTCCTACTAAACATACACAAAAACACACGTATTCCATGAAACTCTTAAGTCATACCTTAAAAAAAAATCTACCCTTGGGGGTCTTTCTTTACTCTGCAGACAGAAAGAGCTGCTATATTTCTTCTGTGGTCCTAGCTCTGTAATGGTGTTGATCACATTTAGCGTAATAAGTTATTCTATGACTGCTTGTTCTTTGTGTATAGAGATGATATCATATTTATTTTGGACCTGTCACCCTGAGGTCCTCAAAGAGTCAGAGTGTATAGCACAGTACTACCTGGAGCCTACTAATGATTTAATTGACTTAATGAAAATATGTCCCTGGCTATCAAAGAGCTTCAAGTCCTAGTAAGAAAATGCATTTATTTTTCTCCTTCTCTTTCTCTTTCTCTCCTTCTTTCTCTTTCTCTTTCTTTTTCCCTCCTCCTCCTCCTCCTCCTCTTCTCCTTTTCTTCTCCTCCTCTTCCTCCTCCTCCGTCTTCTTCTCCTTCTTCTGAGAGAGAGAGTGAGTGAGCATGGGAGGGGTAGGGGGAGAGGGATAAAGAGAATCCAAAGCCTTCACACTCAGCATGGAACCAGATGCAGGGCTTGATCACACCACTGCAAGATCACAACCTGAGCTGAAATCAAGAGTTGGATGCTTAACTTACTAAGCCATTTGGTGCCCCTAAAATATATTTATTCTTAACTGATTTTTTTTTCATATAAGATTCCAACATTTTTCTTTTAGATGTACCTGGTTTGCACTTTAAGTGTAGTATCCATGTAACTCTGAATTTTGTTGTTCTGATGGTAGTAGTTCCTTCGAGAGGATGTTTTTGTGTCCATTTTTTCAATATAAAATATTCCTTTGTTTTGTTCAAATTTTTACTTCTTTAACCTCTCAAGGACAGTTTTAATATTTGGAACCATCAGTTTTAACTTTTAGTTTAAACTTTGTTTAAGGACCACTTCACTGTTCTGCCCCAAGTTAATCATTTTGTCTAGTTTCTCCATATTTGATGATTAAATAAAAGCTGGTTTACATTTAAATTATGTAGTAAATGTCTGAAGCAGTTAGATAACAAAATACCAAAGGATTGTTCCAAGTAAACCCTATATTAGAAATCTTGCTTTTACGCTTCCTTTAGAAAGTTTATTTATTTCAAAATTTTTGTTATTTCTATCCTTAGAAAAAGTTGAAGCAGTTATTTACATTTATTATAAAACACTTAACTGAATGCCTGGTATATTCATAGTGTATTTCAAAGCCAGGATTTTTGTTATCACAAACAACCTTCTACCAAATTATGAGGATTATTTTTACTTTTAACTGTGTTTGTTCATTTGCATTGGTATATTTAGCGGTTAAGTGTTCTCTGGCTACAGGCAGCTCTATGGTACATAATGAGAATTTATTGAAATGCTAATAATTAACTCAGAGAATCAACTGACAGCCAAAAAAAAAAAAACTGTGGCAAAAACTAAGGAATGTACAGGTATCTGGACATCACTAACTACTGGAGCTTTGCCTCAGAAAACACTACTGAAATGAATGAGTTCTAAACATTCTCCTATCACTGTATCATTATAATCATGTGTCTCAATCTAGAAAAGTTAGTAGAATTGGTTTCTCATAGATCATGAGCCCACTCCTTGGTTAAGGAAAGGTAGGGTTAATATCTCTTGAATCTACTTAAGTATTTTTACCATTACTGATGACTATCTTTAGCCTGGTCCAAGCCTTCCTCATTCCTCTCCAAGTTTGCTGCAGCAGCCCAAGTTAGCCGCCTCTCTGATGCCAAAGAGAGCTTTCCAAATTATAAATGCAATTAGAAACCACTCTTTCACTAGACACATAGATCAATGGAACAGAATAGAGAGGCCAGAAATAAACCTACACTTCTATGGTCAATTAATCTATGACAAAGAAGGCAAGAATATACAATGGGGAAAAGACAGTCTCTTCAAAAAACGTTGTTGGAAAAACTGAACAGCAACATGCAAAAGAATGGAACTGGACCACTTTTTAATAGCATACAAAAAATAATCTTAAATGGATTAAAGATATAAATGGAAGACGTAAAGCCATAAAATCCCTAGAATAAAAGCCAGTAAACTCATGAACATCACACTTAACAATATTTTTCTGGCTGTCCCCCAAGGCAAGAGAAACAAAAGGAAACATAAATAACTGGGATGACATCAAACTAAAAAGCTTTTACACAGCAAAGGAAACTATCAATAAAACAAAAAGGCATCCTATAGAATGGAAGAAGATATTTGCAAATGATATATCAATAAGGGGTTAACATCCAAAATATATAAATAAATTATACAACTCAACAACAGCAAAACAATAATAATCAGGTTAAGACATGGGCAGAGTATCTAAAAGACATTTTTCCAAGGAAGACATACAAATGGCTAACAGACACATGAAAAGATGCCCAACATCAGCAATTATCAGAAAAATTCAAATCAAAACCATAATGATACATCACCTCACATCAGTGACTAGTATCAAAAAAAAAAAAAAGAAATAGAGATGGCGGAGAAGTAGGGAGCCCGTACTTGCACTCGCGCCCATGCCTCACACGGAAAAGATCTGAAGCCATAGGAAACCGTACCAAACCCAAAAGATTGGGAGAAAAAGGACGCAGATTCCACTTAGAGAGCCTTCTAACGTGAGTGCGAACTGGGGAAGATAAAATCGGGCCTGGATTGGAGACTCCAGGGTCGGAGGCGATCCCCCCTGCGGGAATGAGAGGGGAAAAAGAGAGTCCCAAACAGAAAAACCTCCGTTCCGGGCGTAGAAAGACTTTGCGCACAAAATACCTGCGCACCAGCCCCCCCCCCCCCCCCGCTCCAAGTCGCCCTGGAGGGGCTGCGCTCGCGGTTTGTTTCTTTGTACTGGCTACTGGCTGGCTGGGAGAAGCTGCGCGCCTGCCATTGCCCTCCTGGGGGCTTGGACCCCCCCCTGGAGGAGGCGCGCAGAGGCACCGGTGTCCGTGCTCCTAGCTGGCTGGAGCTCTAGAGGGAAGGCAAAGAGCTGAAAACTGGCAGATTTGACCGCGAGTTCGTGTTTTGGGTGACGAGACACAGAGGGAACTTGATTTCCTCACTCCAGGAGGCTCAGCGCGCCTGCAGACAAGGCTCCCCGCCCGCCCAGGCTCCCCAGCCCCACCCGGAGGAGAAGGGAGTTGTGGCTTCTGGCTCCGCCCCCAGAGCTAGGCAGGAGGCTTGGAATTGCGCTGAGGGGGTTGCCAGGGGATCGCCTGAGGCAATTTCAGCGGGGCGCCTGGCCTGGGATTTGGAGGCTGGGACTGGCCTGGGTTGAAAAGTGCAACAAACTTTGGCTGAGCCCCTGGCCCTGGGAGTTCACACGCCTATAAAAGCGAGGTGGAGCGCCGCCACTCTCCTCCCTACAACCTCCAGGCAGAACTCCCGCCTGACTCATTGGATCACACCACGCCCATCCCTGCTTGAGAGCTGCCCTCCTCCCTTTTCCCCTTTTTTTTGGTTTTGGTTTTGGTTTTTTGTTTTGTTTTGTTTTGTTTTTGTTTTTGTTTTCTTTTTTCCACAGAACACTGACCTGATTACCTCTGGTCACCGGTATGCTTAAACAATCAAATTTAGTCCATTCTGCNTGCCCTGTCTTCTCTCTCTGTCTCTATGCTCTTCAGCCAGCACTGCATACATCCGGCTATTTAATTGTAGCTGGGAAATCCGGTTATATGCTATAAACCGTTCTTTGTCCATTGCTATTCTTCTTTTTTCCTTTTCATTTCTTCCTTTTGACCTTTTTATGTATTTTTTTATGTTCTATTATTCGCCCTCCCTCCTCTGTCTTTTCTCTTAACTTTTTCGCTGTCCCTCTCAGTTTGCATGTTAGTCGGATTTGTCTGTGCGTTTGTGTGCCCCTGCTCCCGGTGTGTTTGTCAGTCTGTTTTCCTCTCCAGGGCTACCTCAAGAAACAAGCCAAAGTACACATGGTGGAGAGGCCCATAATCACTATGAGTAGGAAAACAAAATAACCAAGGTCTCAACAAGAGAGACAAAGAGATACCATTCAAAAAACACTCTCTGAAGGGATAGGGCCTGGACAGTCAGAGTCTTCCTGGATACAGCAGTGCTCACAGGTGCAGAGAGCATAACAGGTCTTTAAAACTAACAAGAGCCGGGGCGCCTGGGTGGCTTAGTGGGTTAAGCGTCTGACTTTCGCTTAGGTCATGATCTTGCAATTCGTGGGTTCGAGCCCCACGTCGGGCCCTGTGCTGACTGCCAACTCAGAGCCTGGAGCCTGTTTCAGAGTCTGTGTCTGCCTCTCTCACTGACCCTCCCCTGCTCGCACCGTCTCTCTCTCCCTCCTAGAAATAAATTAAAAAAAAAATTAAAAAAATAAATAAAACTAACAAGAGGCAGAAAACTAACTAAAATGACGAAACAAAAAAGCTCTCCCCCAAATAAATTCCAAGAAGAATTGATAGCTAATGAACTGCTCAAAACAGATATCAGCAGCATAACTGAACAAGATTTTAGAATAATAATGGTAAAATTAATAGCTGGGCTTGAAAAAAACATAGGGGACATCAAAGAAACCATGGCTACAGACAGAATGGAAAATAAAAATAGGCATGAAGAATTAAAAAATGCGATAAATGAGATACATAATAAATTAGAGGCCTCCAATGCACGGATTGAAGAGACAGAAAGGAGAATAAGTGATTTAGAAGACACCATTATAGAAAAACAAGAAGCTGACAAAAAAAAGAGACAAACTGATCCAGGAACATGAAAGAAGAGTTCGAGAGCTCAGCGATATGGTCAAACGCAACAATATCCGTATCATAGGAATCCCAGAAGAGGAAGAGGGGGGAAAGTTCTGAAGGAGTCATGGAACAAATTATAGCAGAGAACTTCCCCAACCTGGGAAAAGAGGTAAACGTTGAAATACAAGAGGTTCAGAGGACCCCCCTCAGACATATTCTGAATCGACCTTCTGCAAGGCATATCATAGTAAAAATGACAAAATATAAGGACAAAGAGAAAATTTTGAAAGCAGCTAGGGAGAAAAGGGCCCTAACATACAAAGGCAAACCTATCAGAGTGGTGACAGACCTATCTACTGAAACGTGGCAGGCCAGAAAAGAATGGCAAGAGATCTTCAATGCGATGAACAGAAAAAATATCCAGCAAGCCTGTCATTCAAAATAGAAGGAGAGATAATCNTAAAACCAAAACGGGAGGTATCACCATCCCAGACTTTAGCCTCTACTACAAAACTGTCATCATGAAGACAGTATGGTATTGGCACAAAAACAGACACACAGACCAATGGAACAGAATTGAGAACTCAGAAGTGGACCCAAAAGTATATAGCCAACTGATCTTTGACAAAGCAGGAAAGAATATCCAATGGAAGAGAGACAGCCTCTTTAACAGATGGTCTTGGGAGAATTGGACATCAACATGCAGAAAAATGAAACTAGATCAATTTCTCACACCATACACAAAAATAAATTCAAAATGGATAAAGGACTTGAATGTGCGACAGGAAACCATCAAAACCCTAGAGGAGAAAGCAGGAAACAACCTCCTTGACCTCCACCGCAGCAACCTCTTACTTGGCACATCCCCCAAGCAAGGGAATCAAGAGCAAAAATAAACGATTGGAACCTCATCAAGATTAAATGCTTCTGCACAGCAAAGGAAACCACCCACAAAACTAATAGGCTACCAACGCAATGGGAAAGATAGTTGCAAATGACATATCAGATAAAGGTTGATATCCAGAATCTATATGGAACTCACCAAACTCCACACCCGAAAAAAAACAACCCAGTAAAGAAATGGACAGAAGATATGAATAGACACTTCTCCAAAGAGGACATCCAGATGGCCAACAAACACATGAAATGATACTCAGCATCCCTCCTCATCAGGGAAATACAAATTAAAACGACAATGTGATACCACCTCACGCCAGTCAGAGTGGCTCAAATGAGCAAATCAGAGAACTCTAGATGCTGGCGAGGATGTGGAGAAACGGGCACCCTCCTACACTGTTGGTGGGAATGTAAACTGGTACAGCCCCTCTGGAAAACAGTGTGGAGGTTCCTCAGGAAACTAACAATAGAACTCCCCTATGACCCAGCAATAGCACTGCTAGGAATTTACCCAAGGGATACAGAAATGCTGAGGCATAGGAGCACATGCACCCCAATGTTCATAGCAGCACTCTCCACAATAGCTGAAACATGGAAAGAGCCTAAGTGTCCATCAACGGACGAATGGATCAAGAAGATGTGGTTTATCTATACCATGGAATACTACATGGCAATGAGAAACAATGAAATATGGCCACGTGTAGCAACATGGATGGACCTTGAGGGTGTTATGCTGAGCCAAATAAGTCAGGCAGAGAAGGACAAATATCATATGTTTGCACGTATAGGCGGATTAGGAGGAACTTAACGGAGGACCATGGGGGAGAAGAAGGGGGGAAATAGTGGGGGAAAGGGGGAGTGGCAAACCATGAGATACTCTTGAGTGCTGACAAGAACTGAGGACTGATGTATATGGGGAGGGGGAGGGGGGATTGGCACAGAGAGGGGCACTTGTGGGGATGAGCACTGGGTGTTATATGGAAACCAACTTGACAATAAACTATTTGTTAAAAAAAAAAAAAGAAATAAAAAGTGTTAGGAGATGTGTGAAAAGGGAAACCTCACATACTGTTAACGAGAATGTAAACTGGGGGCACCTGGGTGGCTCAGTTGGTTAAGCGTCCAACTTTGGCTCAGGTCATGATCTCGCCGTTCGTGGGTTCGAGCCCTGCGTGTGGCTCTGTGCTGACAGCTAGATCAAAGCCTGGAGCCTATTTCAGATTCTGTATCTCCCTCTTTCTCTAAACCTCCCCTGCTCACGCTGTCTCTCTCTCAGAAATAAATAAAAAACAAACAAAACAAGCAAGCAAACAAACAAACAAACAGAAAAAGAGAATGTAAACTGGTGCAGCCACTGTGGAAAACAGTATGGAATTTCCTCAAAAAAACTAAAAGCAGAAGTACCATATGATCCAGTAATTCCACTTCTGGTTATTTATCTGAAGAAAACCAAAAACACTAATTTGAAAATACATTAAAATTTTTTCACATTAGGCTTAAGATTCATACAGCAAATATGGTGCATTCAGGAACCCAACACCCTAAAACCCCCTTGGGGGCCTAGGAGGGCTCCCACCTCATTCAAGAGCTCCAGGGTTTAGAGTGGAGGATGAGGAACTAACCACCTATCTGAGATTGACCCCAGCGACTGTCCTTGCCCTGCCTTACCCTCCTCAGGGTCTAGGGGATAACACTTGGGCGCAGACCCTCACGTACCCCTCTGACCCTACTTGTGCACACATACACACTGTGGGCCCTTGAAGAGTTGGTTAGTTCTGGCAGGGCCCCTGCTCAACAGTACCAAGTGCAATGTGAGCAAAAGGGCAGGGCTAGGAAGACCATGAAGAGAAACCAGACCCCAGCTATGAACTGCATGAAGGATAAAGTGCCCCATCCCCAACCTTGTCCACTTCCCACGTGGTCTCCAATAGTCCCCAGGTCCCCCAGTAGCTAAGATTGGCACGTGGTGGGTTGAAAGGTAAACGGTCGAGCCATGCTTTCCTTAGCAGACTCTAGGGTCTGTTGAGGGTCAGGGTTCCAAATAGGGATTGTGTCCCTGCCTTGGAAAGGCTGGGAGTGGGACTTCATTGTACAAAATACAGTGGGAAGACTACCTGCGCAGGGTGAGGCCCAGCCAGTCTATATACAGAGATACTGCACTTAAAAAACAACAACTTCATTTAAAATAATTAAAAAAAACAACAATTAATGAAACAAACAAATACACAAAAAAGCCACACAACATGAGGCGTGAGGCGGGCAGGAAAGCAGGCAGGGAAAGTCTCAGACCCATGGCATTGCTACATCTTGTCTGGGGCGAGAGCCCCAGCCTGCCTACCTTCAGATCCCTGGCTGGCCATCGGGTAGTGGTCCTGAGGGAGGGTACAATAAGGATGGGGGTAGGTCTATGTTTATTGTAGCATTATTTATAACAGTCAAGATATGCAAGCAATCTAAGTGTCCATTGATAGATGAATAGATAAAGAAGATATAGCACACACACACACAATGGAATATTAGTCAGCTATAAAAAAGAAAAAAGCCTTGCCATTTACAAAAACATGGACAGACCCAGAGGATATTATGCTATGTAAAATAAGTCAGACAGAAAAAGACAAATACCGTATAATATCACTAATATGTGAAATCTGAGAAAGAACAAACTGACAACAACAAAAATGAGAAACAGACTCAAATATAGAGAATTGGTGATTGACAGAGGGGATGGGATTGGGTAGATGGGAAAAGTAGGTCAAAGGGATTAAGAGGTACAAACATCTAGTTATGAAAAACAAGTTACAGGCATGAAAATACAGCATGGGAAACTAGTCAATAATATTGTATTAATTTTGTAGGGTGACTGACAGATGTTACCTATACTTATGATGAGCATTTTGTAGCGTATATGGTCACCCAATCACTGTTGTACACCTGAAACTAATATATTATATGCCAACTGTACTTCAATTAAAACAATGAATAAAAGAAAAACCACTCCTTCATTAAAATTCTCCAATGGCTTCCAATATCTTTTAGGCTACTGTGCACACTTCTTAGTATGTTGTAATGGGCCCTTCATTACAGAAACTGCTTAAATCCTCACTCTTTACTCTCATCCTCATAGATTTAGATCGCACCAAAAAATAAGGCTTTCTCTTTCTACATCTTCACATGCACTTGCTCTTTTGCACGGATCAGAATTTTAATGACTCTAACCCCTACTGATGCTTTACAAATCATCATCACATCTAAAGTGTCCTTCCAATCTGGATACTGCACTCGATCCCTCATTTTATTACTGCCCCTGAAACCTTGTAGTTACCCATGTCCACTTTTCTCACAGCATTCATTATTCATTTAAATTATCTCCTTGCAATCTATCCTCTTGCAAGTAGAGAGTAAATATTTTAGACTACAGATCATGTGTTTTTCATCTTTGCATTTCTAATACACTTAATTCATAGTAGGGCCTCAGTAAATGTTTGTTGAGTAGTAATATTTTTGAAGCCAAAGTATTTCATATGCCTTGGCTCCTTTATCTTTCCAAATTTTATTATACTGCATTCAAGTATCCTGACTACATAGGTTCCTATAGCCAAATTAAAATACTTCTGATATTTTGTAACCTATAGTTTGGGTGGGTACAAATGATTGAGTGGTTTTGTTATATTCTCAATAAGAGTGGTTCATATCCACTCCTAAAAATATTGCTTCAAAGGAGAAGAATGGAAGTGTTATTAAAGAAAATAAAAGGAGAATTTTAGATTTCTCATATAAATGCTATCATGTAGTATTTGGAAGTGATAGATATGTTTATGACACAGACTGTAGTGGTGTTTTCACAAATGTACACTTCTCTCCAGATTCATTAAGTTGTATATATAACATATATACAATTTTTTTGTTGTTGATTATATCTCAATGAATTTTTTTATTTCAAGTTTTTCTTCAAATTCTAATTAGTTAACGTATAAGGTAAAATTGTTTTCGGGTGTAGAATTTAGTGATTCATCACTTACATACAACAGCCAGTACTTGTTACAAGTGCCCTCCTTAATCCCCATCACTCATTTAGCCCATCTCCTGCCCACTTTCTGCCATTAACTTTCAGTTTGTTCTCTATAGTTATGAGTCTTTTATGGTTTGCCTCCCTCCCTCTCTTTTTATCTCCTTCCACTATGTCCATCTGTTTTGTTTCTTTCTTTTTTTTTAATGTTTTTATTTATTTCTGAGAGAGAGAGAGACAGCATGAGCAGGGGAGGGTCAGAGAGAGAGGGAGACACAGAATTGGAAACAGGCTCCAGGCTTTGAGCTGGCAGTCAGCACAGAGCCCGACACGGGGCTCGAACCCACAAAGTGCGAGATCATGACCTGAACCGAACTCAGCCGCCCAACCGACTAAGCCACCCAGGCGCCCCTGTTTTGTTTTGTAAATGCAATATATGAGTGAAATTATATGGTATTTGTCTTTCTCTGATTATCTGATCAACATATTTCACTTAGCATAATGCACCATAGCTCCATCCATATCCTCACAGATGACAAGATTTCATTCTTTTTGATGGCAGTAATATTTTGTTATATATATAATTTTATATATATAAATATATATAAATATACTGG
>NW_027531917.1:11523742-11553113 GCF_008692635.1 Crocuta crocuta | reverse complement strand
ATATATATTGTTATATATAACAATTGTTATATATATTGTATATATATATATATACATATATATAGCACCTTCTTTATCCATTCATCAATAGATGGACATTTGGCTCTTTCCATAGTTTGGTTATTGTTGATAATTCTGCAATAAACATCAGGGTGCATGTGCCCCTTTGAATCAGTATTTTTTGTGTCCTTTGGGTAAATACCTTGTTGTTCAATTGCTGGGTTGTAGCGTAGTTCTATTTTTAACTCTTTGAGGAACCTCCATACTGTTTTTCAGAGTGGCTTCACCAATGAACTGTTTATTTTAAAAAAAAAGGAATAAAGGGGTGATAGGAGATAAAAACAGCAAACGTCCTAGTGGTCTGAACTTTCATCCAATTTACTATAACCAAGTTTTGTTTTGGCTTGTCTGATTTCTCCTTTTGATATATGATATACAAAGGGGGAAAAAATAAAGAAGACTGGTTATAAAAGTTTTTTTAATCTGTAAGCCTCCCATTTCTAATTGTGTTGTTTGTATATACTTAATGAACTGTAAATCACTTTTCATTGATATTTCCGGTGATTTTAGTATTTTATTATATATAACCTATAATGTTAAGGATAACCACATAGGTAAAATTTGGGGAGAATGTAATTCACTACATTCTCAAAACTAGTTTAAATAAGTGCACATTTGAAATAATTTGGTTATTAATTCAAACCTCTTTTTTTTTTTTAACAATAGAGGACACTGTTAACAACATGTGAACTAGTACAATTCTGCAAGTAAGGGACAGACCACAGGGCTGCTAAGCTAAGCAAGTGTAAATTGAGCAGTCTAATTCTTCAAGGCTATATATTGAACTCTGGTTGCAATCCAGGTTCTGGGCCCCAGTTTAGTCTCTATTGCATGTTTTTGTTCTATTGAAATATCTCAAATTTTTATAATCTAAACCGCATTCCATTAAAATCAAACATCTTATAAACATATTCCATATGCAAAATAACTCTTCCTGTTTTGAGAATTAATAATGTGCACAGAAGTAGAACTTTTTTTATAAACCTACTTTCTGGAATTTGTGTTAAGAAACAGTGACTTTTGGGACACCTCAGTGGCTCAGTAAGCTTGCAACTCTTGATTTCAGCTCTGGTTAGAATCTAGTGGTTCTTGAGATCGAACCTTGTGCTGGGTTCTGTGCTGACAGCATGGAGCCTGCTTGGGATTCTTTCTCCCTCTCTCTCTGCCCCTCCCCAATTCTCTCTCTCTCTCTCTCAAAATAAATATTTCAAACATAATGAATTTTTCTTTACATTTATAAATATAAAATTATATTGTCATTTTGAATATGCTTATTTAAACTTTATACATCCTTGCAGGGATGCTGAAATACTTCTCTTCATCAAACTTACGGCCTTAAAAAGTTTTTTAACATCTTATTTATTTCTGAGAGAGAGAGAGACAGCGTGAGAAGGAGAGGGTCAGAGAGAGAGGGAGACACAGCATCTGAAACAAGCTCCAGGCTCTGAGCTAGCTGTCAGCACAGAGCCCCACACGGGGCTCGAACCCACGAACCGTGAGATCATGACCTGAGCCAAGGTCGGCCGCCAAACTGACTGAGCCACTCAGGCGCTCCCATACTTACAGACTTAAGAAAGCTCTGCAATATAAGATGGTACCACCTATTTAAATCCTTTTGATGCATTAAACTCTAGAGAAGTATGTGCAAGGTTTGTAGTTAGCATTTTATTTCATATTTCATGAAACATAAAGTTAATATCTTTGGATATTAAATGACAGTTAGACTTTAGCTACTATTTTGCAAAATCAGTAGCTTAAAATGTGTGCATTTTATGTGGTCAACAATGATTTCTGAAGGTGATCCAGGGCATGTGTCTAATGCAGAACTGATCTTGTTATAGGTGTGAGATTATTTTACTTTAAAACCCAAATCCTGCCATTAAATCACCGACAAAGCTTTCATTTCAAATGTAGCCTTTAAATGCATAACACAACAGAAGGACAATTAAAGATAGTCATAGTCTATTATCATTGCCATTGGTCCTGCTAATGAGTTCTGTGACTTGTTTCAGAATCAAAATGCTACTCCTGAGAAAGCTTATCAACCTAAGTAAGTGAGTCTTTATCACTTTGCCCTTAAATAGCTAGTGTTCTGCGCCTTTGAGTTTGGGGAGCAGTGCTAAAAGAAACTCTTTATAAAAGAGCTATTAGTCTTGTGCAGTCTAGGATTTGACAGCTCATGAGGTTACACAGACCATTACGTTACCAACATCATTTCCAATTCCTCAGGCATCTCCTCCAGTACCTCTGGAGAAATACTTCAGCTCCTTCCTTCCTTCCTTCCTTCCTTCCTTCCTTCCTTCCTTCCTCTCCTCACTCGCTCTCTCTCTCTCTCTCTCCCTGTCTCTCTCAATTTTACTAATCTAAACTACACCATTGTATTAAAACATACACTCTTTGGAATTTTTCCACCTAAATGCCTATTTTTATACAGTATGTAATAACATTAATATTTTGGGTGGAAAAGAAACAGCATAAATAGCAAAAATAGGTTTCCTTTTGCAAAATAATCAATTATTTTTATTTATTTATTGAAATAAAATTGAAAGATTATAATCATGTATGTAGCATTGCTATTATTTGCAGTTAAAAAATCATTTATGTAAGTAATAATCCTCTGAGCTTCTAGAGAAGAATAAACTAGGAATTGAAGTACGAAGATTTGAATATGGGCATTTTTTAAAGGACAAATAGCATAAATGTAGTTTTATGATAAAATGCCAGTGTCTGACTATATATTCTACATGGTCTTAGTTTTAGTACTTCCATATGTATTTTGTAATCTAAGTTGCATCTACAGATAGTCTCATAAGTTTAAAATTAAAAGATAGCGGCAATATATTTCCTGTTCTATATTTGAATTTTCTTTGTTTTGGGGATATCATTATATAAGAACACGTAAGGTCTGGGTAAAAATGATTTTCTACCTGCTGTCTGTTGTATATTTAAGTATGTGTTTATTTTATTGATCTGAAGTTTTCCACTATAATATCATATAATTTTAAGGAGAAACTGGTATTTATTATTCATTGCAATGTGTTATTTCCTACAGAATAATGCTGTGTTTCTAAGGCACCAAATCCCACAATGTCCTCTTATATGTTACATATGTTACAGATGTAAAGGTGTCTACAGGCAATGTGAAAGCTAACTCAAGTCAAATTGTGTAGTTGTCACATGGCTCTCCTGTTCTATTCTCACTTACTTTCCCTCTGCCCAATGTCAAATATTTCATTCCAGGTATTTTCAAAACTTGTAAGAATGACAGAAAAATCAAGGAAGAGCAAAATTCTTGTTTGGAAACCAATGTCTTAGAAGTTCCTCTGTTATTGTGCTAAATACTATGTGACCTTATATTTTTTGTATGTTAAGCTGGTGAAAGTCAGAGATTCAGGAAGACTGTTCTAGACTACATCTTACTAACATTCCATTTTGTTTTAATTTTGCTTATAGTAAGAACAAATAGCATGAAACCTACCTTCTTAAATACTTAAATGCATGGTGATGAATTATTAACCAAAAGCATAATGTACAGGCAGGTTTCTAGAACCTACTCATTTTGCATAACTGAATTTTAGACACATTGAACAGCAAATTCTCAAGTTATTTTAAGACTCTTAAAATATTTCCACTTTATTGTAGAGAAGATTAACCTTCATAGGGATGTTCAAGAAACTGACTAAAATGTCATCATGGTCCAAAGAGAGTATCTCAAATAGTGGAATGTTATGTAATCCCAGTTGAGGCAATCTCCCTTCGAGTGTTGCTCAGGTTTAATATTTTCCCTTAAAAGGCCCACTTTTAGTTTTTATGTCTTGGATTCTTATTTCATGGATTTAAGATTAGTAGCATCATTTTCTCCAAGCTTTTATGGTGGTAATAAGGAATGTCTGTGATCTAAGACAAACCTTAAGGGGGGTAAAAATCAATGAAATATCTTTAAAGAATCCAAGTCCTCATAATCGTATTCAGTTTTTGGAAATTATATTTTTTCATAAAAAGTAACACGATAAAGGAATGTATTATTATTATCATTTTATAATTAAATGTCCCACTGTGATAAAAATGAAATCAGTATATCCTTAATAAATGTCATATCTTTATGTGGAATTTTCATATAAAGAAAAAATATCAACTGAAAGATTAGAAAGAATGAACTGTTTTAGTTCAACTACAATTCTTTTCTTAGAAAGTATATTTAATCATTCTATATTCAAATGTGAAAAATAATTAGAAGATTACATCAGAAATCTTCTAAATTTGACATGTGAGTGTCCATATTTTCTTCTTAGAAAACTTTAATTCCAACATGCCAGTTAAAAAGAATCTAGAATAGCAGCTATATTCCTTACATTTTTTTGGAAAGCAAATTATTTTAAAAATGTTACATAACTTCCTTCATATGTTGAAATTTGAGGTAAATAGATTTGAAAGGTAATTCAGAATGCTTCAGGCTGATTAATTATTGACCCTAAATTTATTTTTGTTACATCTGTATTTAATAAATATTTCAGAAAAATAAAGTTATCTATTATCTAACTGATAAAGATGCTTAAAATAGGTCAGGAAACCTTATAAAGATTACTTTTATTTTATTAAATTAAATTAATTCTCCTTGTCCACTTGGTCAATGCATCTCTTTCTAATTATCATCCATATTGCAGCATTTTATTAATTTCTTTTTGAGGAAATACAGACAGACTTTATATGTTTTAGTGCAAATTTTGTTCTACAGTGTAACTGTTAAAATATATTGGACAGTATATGTTATGGAAATAAACAAAAGTCAATCAAATGAGAAAAGCAAAGCAATCAACCACCGTCACTTGGATTTGGCAGAGACTTGGGCATGCAGAGGAGAAGGAGAGATTTATAGTGAGAAAAAGAAAGACTTCAGGTATGCCCTGTTTGGAGGTTCTTTTCCTGGGGTAGCTATATGATGGACTAACTAGAAGTGGGCTTCTTATTTAATTGGTTTGGGCTACATATTTGGCTTTCTCTGGTTGGTCCTAAGTTGGAAACAGAGACAAAAAATAGGGGAAGTTGTCATTTATTAATCAAGTCCTACCTATTCTGGACCAATTGTTACAAAATGGTTTAACTCCTGGAATGTCATTAGAGATAGCAATGTATGCAGGCTGACTTCCTTGATTGATTATTGTAGATAACAGGGTTGGTTTCCTGNATATATGATCTGTCCATTGTTTGTATATTCAGTCACTTAGTGTTAATAAGAACTTGATTAAGAGAAAGAGATTGGATTAAATGACCTACAATAAGATTCTATAACCTTCTCTTATGAAGAGAACATTGATCTGAAGCTCTCATTAATTCACAGATCAATGGTAAATACAAAAGAAAGAAAATGCATAATTTTCTTTCATATAAAGATTAAGTTATTCATAGCACATTTAAGAAAAAATTAATTTCGCCAAACATCTCAACTACTCAACAAATACAAACAAGTTTTTTTTTTCTTTTCCTACATACCAATGGCCTCAGAAGTAGGAGAGATCATGTTATTAAAGACTGTACTAACTTTGAAATCTTGAATTGTTTTTTAAAGACATTTGCCAAAAATCCAATGAAATGAAAATCAGTATTTATTTTTTGAGACATTTATTTAGTATGTGCTATATGAAAGATATTGTGTACACAGCAATGAACAAAGCGGAAATGGTATCTGCTCTCAGAAAGGCTGTATTCTAATAGTGGAAAACAGGCAGAAAGTTCATAATGGATGTCTATACACTGATGACTAATTTGTTTCTCTATAATTAAGTGTAAGAATGTTTATAAATTACAGTATAAAGTTTTTAGGTATATTTAATTTATTCTTTCTAACTTGAAAAATATCACCAGTTTAACCTTTATTGACATGTGACTTTAGGTTTTCTTTTGTATATTTATTTGGCTCTAATAATTAAGATATTTTCAAATAAAAACATGACAATTCCAAACTACAAGTATTTTAAACTGTAAAGACTTTCATTGTCTCATATAACACAAAGTCTGGAAACTGCTATCCCATATGTTTTTATTCAATGGGTCAGCAGCATTATCAAGAATTCAGGTCTTTCAGGCCTCCTGAGTGACATAGGTGAGCACCCAAGTCTTGATTTTGACTCAGGCCATAATGACAGGGTCATGGGATTGAGCCCTGTGTTGGGCTGCATGCTGAGCAGGGAGCATGCTTGGGATTTTCTCTCTATCTCTGCCCCTCTCCCCCACTTTCCATCTCTCTCTTGAAAAGAAAAAAAGAAAAAAAACAAGAGAATTCAGGTCTTTCTTTTCTGTCTCCCTTGGTGAGTGTGGCGGATACAGTAGATGATTCACTCAGCACCCATCTCAAGAACCAGTTCCTTGCTTTCTCTACTATAACAGCTGGAAAGAAAAAAAAAATCACTTTCTTAGACTCTTTTCCCACAAAGAGTGTTTATATGAAACGTGTTTTGTCTTCCCATTGAGTCACCAAACCTGTTCAGTCCTGCTTCCTCCTTTGGCTTTTTTGACATGGACATGTTGTCTAGGATAGCCTTTCTGTACTAACACAAAAATATTTCAGCAGTTGCTCTCATGTTGCTTTGGTTAGGACTTGGTCACAGGTCAATATATAAAATATCCACTGTCAAAGGAAATAAGACTAAGATGATTAGACTGAACAAATCATGATGTATTCCTAGGGCTGGAAATAGAGTCACTGTTCTTGAGCACATGGCCTTGCAATGGATGGACACAATAGCAATGAGCTTCTCCAAGCAGGTAAGAGTTTTCACAGTGCCAAACAAGGCAAACAAGTTTTCACAATGACTCAGGATTTAGAATTCCTAAAATCAGGTCATAAAATTCTAGTAAGATCTAGTACAGTGCTAAAGCCAGACTTGACTTGAGATAATGACGTTACTCTATTTGGAATCCAAAGTTCTCATTGAAAGATGAGCATGCAATTAGGAAGAAAGAAGAAAGAAAGAAAGAAAGAAAGAAAGAAAGAAAGAAAGAAAGAAAAAAAAGAAAGAAAGGAAAGAAAGAAAGAAAGGAAAGAAAGAAAGAAAAGGAGGGAGGGAAGAAGGAAGGAAAAAAGGAGAAAGAAACTCTAAGTTGGTTAGAATATCACAAAAATATTTGAAATTTTTGTCATAGAACAAGTATAGAGACTTGGATTCTTTATTACCAAGTCTCTCTTCTGTTGAACTAGAATCTCTGTATTTTAAAAACTATGGTAGAGCTGGAGGGGGGGGAGAGAGAGAGAGAGAGAGAGAAAGGGAAGGAGTAAGAAAGATTTCCCACTCCACTTCTACCATAATTATATTATTTAGTATCTTGAAGTTTTGGCATCCTGTTATGATATCTTTTGAACAAAGAAATTGCAGGGGAAGAGATTGATAATTCACTGAATTGTATTATCTCCAAGCTCCTTTCAAAATGAATCTTCTGTAGTTCTATAAATTCCTAAAATAATCTGAATTGTTTCTCTGGGTGAAATTTGTGACTTTCTTATTTTTGTATTTATATATAATAATTCATACTGTAGGCAAACTCATAAAATTAGCATGATTCTGAGAAACTATACCAATGTATGCAACTTCCTCACTAAGGATTTAGAATTCAGGTGCGAATCTTACCTGAATATAAATGAGTAAAATATTCAATTTAGTTTGGATTATAGGAATAGGTTCTTTAACTAATGACATCAGTAAGATATTATATGTTATTTTTGCTTCAAAAGAAGAATGGTCTTCTACCCATCACTATATAAAACAGTTTTTAGACTTTACCCAAAAAAGTATAACTTTTTTTCTTAAACTTTGATGTTCAGTGACTGGTAACAGTATAATTTATACTGTTGGTCTTCCTGTGAAACTTTATTCCTAATTTGTCAGCTTACTCAGCTCTGCTCTTCAGAGCTGTGCAATAAATTACAATAGATGTTCAGTACATTAATCAATTTGACATTTGTTCTGGACAAATACAGTTAGAGAAAAATTGATAAAAATTTCTAGGTTTTAATGTATTAATAACAATACAAATATAATCACTGATAATCTAGACTTTTATGTTATGGAAAAATATATAATATTTTCTTAATAAACATCATGTATTTAGCAGAGAATTGATAACTCATAATGTAGAAGTAATAAAAATGGAGGTTAAACATTTTTAAAAACATTTAATAATTCACACCGCATTTATTGTATGTTTTTTTCATTATGAAATATATTTTATTATAGAAAACATAGGAAGGTAAATAGATGATAAATACATGATCTCAAGTTCATTCACTATTATAACTATCCAAGATTTTCTTCTAACTTTGTTTTTCTATGGATACTATTTTTTCCTTAGCTGTAATGATTGTGTGTGTGTGTGTGTGTGTGTGTGTGTGTGCGCGTGCACCCATACGTGTCTGTGTATTTAACAGTTAGTAAATAAACATTATATATTTACCTCTCTGTTGCACTCTGGGCACACATAGTATGTTTGTAGTGCCCTATCTACTTTAAAGTGGTGAGCCATGTGATTTGGCCAATGGCTTATGAGGGCAAATGAAGTGTGCCACTTTCTAGTGCACGTTTTGAAAGCCACTGTGCTGGTGAGGATGTGGAGAAACAGGCACCCTCCTGTACTATTGGTGGGAATGTAAACTGGTGCATCCCCTTTGGAAAACAGTGTGGAGGTTCCTCAAAAAACTAACAATAGAACTCCCCTCTGACCCAGCAATAGTACTGCTAGGAATTTACCCAAGGGATACAGGAGTGCTTATGCACAGGGGCACATAGACCCCAATGTTCATAGCAGCACTCTCAACAATAGCCAAACCAGGGAAAGAACCTAAGTGTCCATCAACTGACGAATGGATCAAGAAGATGTGGTTTATCTATACAATGGAATACTACATGGCAATGAGAAAGAATGACATCTGGCCATGTGTAGCAACATGGATGGACCTTGAGGGTGTTATGCTGCTAATATTTGTTGTGTGGAGAACACAAGATTTGGGGATAGTTTGTTATGGGGGACTACTAGAGCCTACTCTGACTGACATATATAATATTCAGTATTTTTTCTCTTAACATCAGGACGAAGATAATTGTGTTATTTAAACTCTTCATTGAAATAAATACTGGTTTTTATGTAATTCACTTAAATAACACCTTACATTTAAAACTTAAGGCTTTTTTTTTATTATTAAGAATCATAAATTGTTAGACACCCTTGTGAAAAAGTATGTGTGTATTACCGTTTGCTTTGATTATTTTTATTTCTTTTTTAAAGTTTATTTATTTTTGAGAGAGAGAGAGACAGCATGTGTGGTGTAGGGGCAGAGAAAAGAGGGAGAGAGAGAGAGTCCTAAGCAGGCTCTGAGCTGTCAGCACAAAGCCCAGTGTGGGGCTCAAACTCACAAAACTGTGAGATCATGAGCTGAGCTTAGATCAAAAGTCAGACGCCTTATTGACCGAGTCACCTATGCACCTCTGATTATTTATATTTCTTCAGGGTTCTTTTCTAATTGGCCATTATTGCATCACATACTTTCTAATGCATACTGAGTAATGGCTTTCTAAAATGGCTTACTAATTTTCATTTACAATATCATATTCTCAACAGCATTTAGTCAAATTGGTAAATATCCATGTTAGATATTTTGGTGATTTGATACAAAAAAAAATACCAACTCATTGCTTATATTAATTGTGATTTTCTTTTAAAATTGTTCTCAGTCCCTCAACCTATGGTTTCATGGCCTTTATACACATTTCTTTAAATAAGTTAATTCTCAACTTTGAATTTATATTAACAATAGAATTTTTATGACAATCATTGCTTCAATGTCAGTTCTTTAGCAAGAGTTATATATCCAATTTTTTAAAAGTATGCTTAAAAAAGTTTTGCTTTTTGCTTACATAATCACTGTGTGGCTCAAAATAAGGTACATCTCAAGCTCACTTATGTATTAAAAGAAATAACTTCAATATCTGATAGTGCAAAACCTATGGGGATTGAGCCTAAAATTAACTGTCTCTAAAAAAAAGCAAACCTAAATATGTGAAGATAAATTATCTCCCTGAGATAAGATAGGTGACAAATTCAAGGTAGAATAAGTAAGGTGTTATTAATCATAATGTAATCTGTATTGACTTATCTTATATGAACTTTATAGATATCAAGAATAAATTAAGTCTCCTATTATTTGAACCCTTGGCATTGATACTAAATAGCTCACAAATATAGTGAAGTTGATGAATTATCTAACAGTTCAGCTTATAAATTAGAAATCTTAAAACATGAACAATTAATCAGAACAAAGCTTAATTTCTCTATTTATAAAATGTAATTAATAATTAATTGTACATATTTCCAAGTGTAGTTTTGAGGATTATTTATAGTTAAGGACTTAGCATCATTCCTTAGAAGAAAAAGCTTTGGATCTTCTGAGAAATTATTTTCCTTGCTCTCATTCAGTTTTAACTACTATGTCTACTAGAATTTATTTTTCTTCATGGCTATGTTCTATGGACATTCCTCCAAGGTTCTTTTAAAATAATTATTTTTATTGGTACTTGCATTAGTGATCATTTGCATAGATGGCTGAAATTAATCTTCCCAAAGCACATCCTTTAGCCATTATTTGTATTTCCACATTCTTGAATCTAGTCTTGTCTTATATCTTACATTGAATAATTGAGTGTGGCAGAAGTGCACGGATTCTAAGTCCAGGGCTAAAGAAGCAGTATAATTTGATTTTTTAGAAAGTGGTGTCATCACTGAGGCAGCTTTAGCTAATGCTATAGACTGAATTGTGTCCCCCTCCTCCATTCATATGCTGAAGTCCTACTGAACTTCTAGTGCCTCAGATTGTGACTATTGGAGATAAAACTTTTTAAATAGCAATTAAGGCTACTAAATTAAGTCATATAACTGTGCCCTCATCCTTTCTGAATGGTATCCTCATAAAAAGAGGAAAGTTGGACACATAAAGAATAGATAAAAATAGACACTAGAGTTGCACAAGCACAGAAGAAAGACTATGTGAGGACATGGCAAACAGGCAGCCATCTGCAAGGCAAAGACCTCAAAGAAAACCAAACTTGAGATCACCTTGATCTTGGCCTTCTAGCTTCCAGAACTGTGAGAAAATAAATTTCTGATATTTAAACTACCCAGTCTGTGGTACTTCGTTGTGGAAGTCCTCACGAGTTAATATAACCAACCCATTGGAAGATATGATCAGCTGGAGTAGATGAACCAGTCCAGCAGGAGGGAAACCTTAGGCCAACAACCCTCCGACTCAAAGTCCAGATGATTGCAGAAAAACAGCCAACTGAATACAGTACAAAGTGCTGAAATACAGAATAATAAGCCAATAAAATGTTGGTTGTTTTATATTTGGGGTGGTTTGATAAGCAATAATTAATGAATGAGACATTTTATTAGGGATATGTAGCATCATTCTTGCTTCTCTGAGCTGAGCCTCTCATTCAATAATTATTTTCGCAAACCACAAACATTTTTTTAATACTAACTATGTGTCAGATACTGAAGTCACAAAACCAAAACTATAAGATTAAAATCTTAATTTTCTAACACATCTCCCTATTTTTTGCTTTTTTAAAAATACTGCTTCTCAATATTTCTGCAAAGAGCGAATGACTCTAAGACGTCGTCCTCAAAAAGCATTTGTGTATGTGTATGCGTGTCTGTATGCTAAAGATATCAATACCATATGCCTCAGTACTTATAACAATTATATCCATGCAAAGAAAACCACCAAATCATTACATCTCAAAATAACATGAGGTATATTAAAGGCATGTAGAGATTAGCATGGGTATGATGTAATAGTTTTCAGGAGGGGTCAGACAACTGAAAATTAAGCAAGTCTAGAAAATCAAATGTTCCTTGCCAGATATAGAAACATGAGCAGGTCGTGCTGAACAAAGGGAAAAAATTATATTCAGTGAAATGAGGAGTGAATGTAGATAACATGTTAGGAGATAATGGATACAGTGCTGAGAATGGGTTCTCAAGACATTAAATTTGAAAGGTGAAATGGGTCAGATTGGTAGCAAGTATCTTCATTAAAGACGGATAGGAGGATTCCATTTTATATATGAGGAAACTTGGGCTCAAATAGTGTAAAGGGGAGTCTATCATACTTACTGGCTAACCAGTTGTAACAGAGTAGCACTTAGCATATGAAGTTCCTCACATAATTTTATTGTGGATTATATCATTATGGATCAAACTAATAGTATAGACTTCTAGAACTCAATCTTTAGAGGCTGAAACATGTAAGAGTCCTTAGGTATAGATAATATACAACATCTTGAACAAACTTTGACCATAAAAAGTAAATGAAACAAAAACAATTCATGGATCTTTCTGACTTCAGTTTAAAACATCGGCCCAGACTCAGCTGGGTTGAGCTTCCAACTTCTACTCAGGTCACGATCTCACTCTTTGTGAGTTCGGGCCCTACGTCAGGCTAGCTGCTGCCAACCTGTCAGTGCAGAGCCTGCTTCAGACCTTCTGTTCCTTGCTCTCTGTCCCTCCCTTGCTTGTGCTCTGCCCAAATAAATAAATATTTTAAGACCCCTGTGTATCTTTGTCTCTCTGCCTCTCTCTCTCTCTGTGTCTGTCTCTCTTTCCCACCTCATCCATACCTAAGTTGAAATTATTCTGCTGGATTGACTCTATTTTTTAAAAAGTTTATTTATTTTGAGAAGGAAAGAGAGGGAGAGAGAGGGAGAAAGAGAGACAGGGAGCACGAGCACACAAGTGGGGGAGGGGCAGAGTGAGAGAATCCCAAGCAGATTCTGCACTGTGTTTGTGGAGCAGAGCCCTTTACAAGGCTTGAACTCATGAACTGTGAGATCATGACCTGAGCTGAAATCAAGAGTTGTATGCTTAACTGACTGAGCTGCCTAGGTTCCCCTTGATTCTATTTGTTATTTTTTAAAATTTGTTTTATTTTATTTTATTTACTTATTTTTGAGACAAAGAGCAAGAGAAAGAGAGAGATTGCAAGCAGAGCAGGGGCAGAGAGAGAGGGAGACAGAATCTGAAGCCGGTTCCTCTCTGTCAGCACAGCGACAGACATGGGCTTGAACTCACTCACTATGAGATCATGATCTGAGCCTAAGCCAGAGGCTTAAACAACTAAGCCACCCAGGCACTCCTGACTCCATTTTTTAAAACAGGTTTTCCCACCATGGTTTCATTATAGCTTTCTGGGCTCTTGATGCTACATTCTTCCAGGTTGAAAAGCATGAGAAAAATCTTTAAGTCCCCATATGAACACCCGTGGGTCATTCATTACACTGAAACAATATATTTACTGACAGCCTTTGTGCCTACCCTAAGGGCTGGAGCTGAAATTCACATTAACAACTTGTCCTGAAGGTGAGGTAGGAGTGGGTTCCTCTTGTGTTATTTAGGCTGCTAAAACAAAATACCACAAATCAGTGGCTTAAACAAGAGACATTTATTTCTTATAGTTCCGGTGGCTAGAAGTCAAAGATCAAGGTCACGGCTGATTTGATTTCTTGTGAGACTCCTCTTGCTGGCTTGCAGATGGCCGTCTTTTTGCTGTGTCTTCAGAAGACAAGGAAAGAAAGAGAGAGAACAAGTGCCTTCTTATGAGAACCTTCTTATCATCTCATGATGAGGCCCCCACTTCATGATTTTTATGAACCTAATTACCTCCCAAAGGAACAATTTCCAAATACCATCACATTGGGGTTAGGGATTTAACGTTTGAATGTTGGAGGGACATAATTCAGTCTATAGTCTCCTTAAAATCTAGAGAAGCACCAGAATGATAGGAGAAATAGAAAGGAAAACAATAATATCTAATAATGATGATCTAACAAAAACCATGTTTTCTCAAGATAAAATGATCTTAGATATAGAGATTTTAATTAAGTCCCTACCATTGCAGAAATAGAACATGTCCTGGCACCCAGTCCATAAAAATTTTCACATAAATAGACTGTTTCTGTACTAGAAGCTTAGTTTTTTAGAGTATCTGTCATGTACTAGGCACCACATTAAACATTTCTACTAGATAAAAGTCTTTTAACTCTATAAAAATATGCTTTAATGAAAAGTTTTCCCCCCACATTTTATTTAATGGAACATTGATAACCAAGATTATGTTAATAGGAAGGAGATGTTCCTCTGAGGTAATAATAGTAAGCATATGAGAGGTGCATCTATTAAAATATCTATAACACACTCATTTACAGATATTAATGTATTTTTAAAATCAGGTGAGAATAACATAATATCCAATAACTCTTTGTTATAGTTATCCTCTCCTTCACTCCCCTCAAAAAATTTTTTTTTCAGTACCTCCTCTTAGAACTGAAAAGGTCTCTAAAATGTCTCCCTTTTTTAATGGCAGAATACCAATTTCACGCTAAATGCATGAGAGCCCTCATTCCATGGGAGCACATATCTATTAATCTTTCTTTTTTCTTCTTGTTTTTTAAACAGTAGGTCCATTCTACATTGGATTTTCTTTTAGAAGCTTTACAGTTTTATTTTGTAGTTCTATAAGCCTCAATTATATTTACAATTATACTTGATATGATATTTCTCTATCAGAGTTAGGAAGACAGCTAATGCAGCAACTTTCTGGTCAAAGAAATGTACAAATGGAGAACAAAATTGTTTCCTGAAATCATTTGCAAGTGATTGTGCTGTGACTGAATATTTTTGCATCTTCTTCTAGTGATTGTAGTCTCTGTGGTCCTGAATAACCATGCATGTTTCATATTTAAGATGATAGCTTGGGAGGATTGGAGGAAAGAGATTCTACAATGATGGCCTTATTGCTACTTTACTTTCTGCCTTTTCTTTCTGTTTGCCAGTGAGCCCAGCACCATTTCCTCAATTCTTTTCAGCTGAGAACTCAGTTGTGAAGTGATTGTATAACAGGACACTCAGGGCTTTAGTCCTAATGAATGAAGTGGAATGTGACTCTCATATTTTTCTCTCTTAAGAGTCAGTGTACAATGTTCACACATTGGTAGTTAGTCATTTTTCCTAAGAGGATAGGTAAACACAAATTCATTCTCAAGTGGAATAGCTATGGTAATAAAAAAAATCCAATTTACAATTTGGAATGTAAAGCAGAACTATTCAGGGATGGCTGCATCAAAATGGAGGGGAAAAAGAGGTTTATTTATTCCAAATTTGGAGTTTCGAAACTCTTAGTAGTCTACTGATTATTGAGAGTTCTTAAATATATTCTTTTTTGCATGAGTTTTTATTTATTTATTTATTCATTCATTCATTTTCATGCCCCAGCTGGATTAGGGATAGAAACAACATAGAATACTCCAAAATAAAAATATCCTCTAAGGAGACAACTAGCCAACTATCAGGGCAAAAATTCTTACTACTCTTCCTTACCAATGCCCTCCCACACCCTCCCCAAATAACCACAATATTTGCTCTTTCAACATTACTGAGGTTCTAAAACTCAGAGGTAGGTTGACTATGGCCAATAAAATAAATATGTCCTGCAACTCCTTTTCTTTTGTTAAAAAAAAAAAAAAGTTCTATTGAGACATAACTACATCCATTGTTTATATACTGTCTATCAATGTCTGCTTTCATGCTACAGTAATAGAGTTGAGTAGTTGTAATAGAGATCATAAGGCCTACCTACAAAACAAAAAAAAATTACTATTCATCCTTTTACAGAAAAAGATCATTGATTATCACACTTGAACATAATTCCACAAATCACATTATTTAGACAAATTTGGTTGCAAAAATTATGTAGGATGAACCATAAAATCCTTCACTTCTTTAAAAATGTTTTTAAACATTTATTCAGTTTTGAGAGAGAGATTGAGTGTGGGGGGGGGCAGAGAGAGAGGGAGACACAGAATCCGAAGCAGGCTCCAGGCTCTGAGCTGTCAGCACAGACGGGGCTCCAACCCAAGAGCAGTGAGATCATGACCTGAGCCAAAGCCGGATGTCTAACCAACTGAGCCACCAAGGCACCCCAAATTCTTCACAGTGTAAAAGCAAAGATCCTGGTGGCGGAGGGGGACATTTAATCTGTAGAATTTATTGAACAGGACAGAAAAATAGAAGTATTCTGTAGACTATGTAAAATAGGAAAGCATGTTATTTTATGGTTAAAGCTCTTCTGTAATCAGGAATCTTATGGATATAGATCAGTGACTGATGGTTGTATGTATTATAGCAAAAATAAATATAAGCAATCTGAACACAGCAATAACCTGATTACACCATGGTCTCTCAAAGTTGTTTAATTCAGAACTCAGTAACCAAACATATTACCTAAATTTGGGAGTAACTAACAGTTCACTTAAAAATCAGGCAACACAAAATTATTAACATTTAATTATCTATAGTTTGTAAATTAAAGTTACGTATTAACATTATACTCATAGTAAAACATGTATGAGTAGGAGGAAATTCAGAAACGACAAAACATTTGACTCAAATCTTACAAAGGCAAAAAGGCAGACAACTTTGGGAGAATGCAACTTGTCTAATATTATATGACTTGCCCTTAAGCCTTGCCAACCCTAGACTGTGCACTAGAAATCCCTCAGGTACTGCTTTCTCCTTCATCACACGGTTGTAATACAGTATGTTAGCAGAAGGCCAAGTTCGTAAACTAAAAGGAATATGTGAACTTATCCTCACCTCAATACTCTAAAAACCATAAGACAAATAGTTTTCCATTCTCTTCTTGAAGATTCCATTTTTTTCAACCATGTGACATTTTGTCAACTCCTTAACCTCCCTGCTTCAATTCAACATCCATGAAAGAGAAAATTCCAGTCCTAACTCAAGAGATTGTTTTATTAAGTGAGAGAATACAGGCAAAGGGTTTATAAACTCTCTTTCCCTCAAGTTCAACAAAGCCACTTCTAAATGTGCTTAAAATTTTGTGATAGAACTATGTTTTGATGCATATTTCTCCTATTGACCAACTCATTCAAATGTTCAATTCACATTTTAGTTTCTTAATGCTTGTGTAATATATTACAACAAACTTAGTGGTTCAAAACAATACTAATTTATTTTATTACAGTTTTGGACATCAGAAGACTTAATCACAGTGTCAGTGGGGTTATTTCTTCCATTTCCTTCTGGAGGTGCTAGGTTAGAATCTGTTTCCTTGCCTTTTCCAGCTTTTATAGCCTGTCTGTTTTGCTCTGCTAATGGTCCCTTCCTTTACCTTAAAAGCACATCACTCCAAACTCTGCTTCTATTGTGACATCTCTTCTCTTTGATCTGCCCCTAACAAGAACCCTTGTCGGGGTGCCTGGGTGGCTCTGTTGGTTAAGTGTCCAACTTTGGCTCAGGTCATGATCTCACAGTTTGTGGGTTTGAGCCCCACATCAGGCTGTGTACTGACAGCTGGCTCAGAACCTGGAGCTTGTCTTTGGATTCTGTATCTCCCTCTCTCTCTGATCCTCCCCTGCTCATGCTGTCTCTGTCTCTCAAAAATAAATAAAACATTAAAATTTTTTTTTAAAAAAAACAACCTTTGTCATTATATTGGTTCACTCATATAATCCAGGATATTCTTAAGATTCTAACTTAATTATATCTGCCAATTATACCTCCCATTTTGCCAAATGAGCCACTAGGTACCCAAATGTTTCGTATTTGTCAAACATTTTCTGGATGTTTCTGAGGGGATCTTTTTGAATGATATTATCATCAGTAGACTGGCTAAAACAGATTGCCCTCCTAATGTCAGTGGGCATCATCCGTCAGGTGAAGAACTGAAGAGAACAAAAATGCTGACCCTTTCATGACTAAGGGAGTATCCCTCTTGCTTGACTGCTTTCAAATTGGATCACCAACTTTTTTCTTGCCTTCAGACTTGAACTTAAACATCAGCTCTTCCTGGTTCTTGAGACAGCCAGCCTTTGAACTGGAGCTATACTATCTTTTCTTCCATTTCTCAGGTCTTTAACTGAGACTGTAACTAAACCTTTGGTTTTGCTGGGTTTTCAGCTTGCCAACTCACTTTGCAGATCCTGGAATTTTCAGCCTCCTTAATTGTATAAGCTTATTCCTTATAATCAATTCCCCCCCCCGCATTGGTTCTGTTCCACTAGAGAATTTTGACTAATAAAGTAACATTCACACACCCTCAGAGAATAAGCATGGACATCTCTGGAAGGCCATTTTTCTCTCTACCACACACTTTTCTGATTTTAAGACATAACGGTAGCTATTTCTCATTCTCCAGCTCCTTTAGAACTTTCCTACAAATCTCTAGGGTCCTGCCACGGAAAAGTGTTTCCTTCTGCCTCAATCTCAATAGATCAACAGCTTAAACCATCACCCACCTCACACGTTCAAGCCCTCTTATGAGTGAACATACTACTCATGTTAAGTTTTTGGATCATGATTCTCATTATCATTCTCTTTCCCTCATCTCTTCCTCTAATGAACTAGGGAATCCTCTCTAATCTAACCTCTTTCAAATTTATTCTTTAATGTTATCTATTCCCTTTTCTCTACTCCTATTATTACCTTAAGCCCAGCTTCCAACACCTGCTATTAGCTTACTGTAACAGCACCTAATAGGGATGGCTCCTTTTATTATTCTTCTCTCTGCATTCTAGGTGTCACAGCATAGATACAGTGATTTTTCAACAACACAAATATAATTCTATCATAATAACATAAATATAATTCCATACTCTAAGGCTTATAATCTTTCGGTGATTCCCTAAGGCTTCAATAAAATGTTTGAACTCTTAGGCTTGGCACACAAGGTCCTTAAGAATCAGTCTCCAGTCAACTCTCAAGAGTCATGTTCTTATCATTGTCACTTACCCATAACCCATGCATTGCTCATTCTATTCACACTGAACTGCTTGTATTTCTTTCAGTAAGTCATGTCCTCCCTTATTTTCAAGTTTTGGCACTGGCTGCTCACTTTATCTGTAATATCCTTCCTATACCACACTTTTATTTGCCTGATTAGGACTTAACTCAGACACCTCCTCCTTGGAGAAACCATACCAGACTTTTCTAGGCTTTCCTAGTTGTATCTTTGTACTCCCCTAGTGCCCCAATACATACATATACCTTAATATTACCTTTGTTTAGGAGACTTTTAAGTAACAAAAAACTTGATACAAATTAACTTAGATAATGATGAAGAAATGTATTATTTCGCATGAAAACCCCCACAAAGTATGCTACTGTCAAAGCTCAGGTTCTCTCTTGGAAAATAAATGGGTTTTTTTTTGCATGCTTCCTTGTATTGGCTTTAATCTCGTTTGACTACCCAAGGAATCCAACATAATTGCAAGAAATAATAGAGCAAAATGTCTTCTTATTCAAGGAGGATGAAAGAGAAAGCCTTTCCTCCATTATTCTGATTAGACCGACTGGACAATGACAGTTGCTAGAAGAACATTATAATCTTATTCCTGAATTACTAAATCAGGAAGGCATAGGGTTACTACCCTCAGTTTAGACCAGGGATTCTCAACGGTGAGAGCATTGACATTTTTGATCAGATAATTCTTTATTTATTCTGTGTATTGCAGAGTATTACCAACATTCTTGGATTCTGTGCACTGCATGCATCCCCCAAGTTGTAACAATGAACAGCGTCTTTTAACATTGCCTAATATCTCCTGATTGGCAAAACCATTCCCAATTGAAGATCACTGGCTTAGACTAATAAAGACATACATCAGATCCCTAGCCTAAAAGAGTATGTATGGATAATTCAAGAAAATTTAAGCTCAATTTAGAGGAAGGGAAGAATGAATGCTGGGTAAATGACCTATAAGACCCACTAGCTGTATTGTAATTATTTTTTTGTCTTTGTCCTCTACTAGAAAGGACATTTCTAGAAGCTGTGTTTTGTTTCTTGCTTCTCTTGTCTCTAGTATCTGGCATATACTGTGTTCTTAATACATTTTTATTGAATTGATACATGAATTATGCATTGGAAAAGGGATTTCTTTAGTGCTTTTTCACCTCTACTCAACAAGCATTGTAACACTGATTCTGCGAGTATCTATGCTTTCAATGGCAGAGTGCTTTCAGGTTTATAACCAAAGATATTGAAAACACATTTTCCAACTCTGGAGATAAAGGCAGAGAAATGAAGTAGAAGTGAGGGGTGAAGGAGAGGTGAAGTTTCTATTTTTAAACATGGAAAACTTGTTTAAGTAAAGAAAGAGACAGCAATTGCCAAGATGGATGCATAAATAAGAAAAGACATCTGTCCAGATCAGTCACTTGCAAGTTGCTCTGAATTAGGAAGCAAAACTTGAAATTGTGGCTTGTGAGCCAATATGCCACTACTAATGTTTCTTATGAACAAGCCATTGCTAAAACACTCGTCCCAAGTCAAAGCTTGCCTGCATTTGGACACATTGGAATATATGAGTAGTTTCTTCATCTGAATTTGTAACTTAATGTAGCCAATAAACTATGAATCCCCTTTTCGCTGGAGATTCACATGGATTTTTCTCTTCATCTGCCTGGTTTGTCTAGGAAGAGGGCAATCATTTTCCAATCTTAGGTTTTGAATTTTGTACATAAAAAATAAGCTATAATTTAATAAATGTTTACTTTTATACTATGATTGTTAGCTTTGTGGAAATTGTCACAAAAACTGAAATTCACCATAATTAAAAAATAATTTCATGTAAATTAATGGAATGCTAAGACTGTACATCATACTTGAACTTATTCTAATGGTTGAATTTCATAAAGTAATGTAATTTCATTATTTTTGGCCAAAAAATAGGTTTCCATTTTGAAACCTAACAACATGTTGGCTTTCCTTCTGGGTATCTCTCTGGATCATTGTTTAGGTGCCAAGCAATTTGTCACAGCCCGAGTTTCCGCTTTCATTTAATAACTGAAACCTAAATGTTATGATCAAAAACCACTGGTCTGTTGCGCAGTGATCCATGTGAGAACAGTGAACTTATGTCTCCGTAAATTTGTTAGTCATCTATGAGGAAAAGCAACGCTGACCTCGTAATGTCAAATTCCATTTAGAGTTGGCGAATAGGTTGGATGAAGTACTTGATGCCTTTTGAGTTGTATTAAGAAATACACTTCCGTGTAGGAGGATAAAAGCCTTGGTAAATTAATGTGGAGATTGTAGCCTATCCAAATAATTTATAGTTGATTCCTATCTTCCAGAAGAAAAGAATGCAGTTAATAAAGGTTCTGACTTGAGTAAACACTTTCAGGCAACACATGCTTTTTAGTAAGTACTTGAAGTGCTAACTGTGACCTCCCACCTACATGGTTTCCTACTTGTGACCTTTTCTAAATTCTTATTAGTAAGAAACTATTTATGGCTTCTGTCACAAGCAGGAATCCAAGCTCACTGAAAAGGCACAAGCTGTGTTTTAAGACTGTTTTGTGTGTCTAGGTTGAATCATTATGTTATGTATAGTATGTTTTAGTCTCTGTTTTTTTTTTTTAAGCTATACTTACCAAATCAAAAGCAGAATTTTTAGGTAAAACTAAATGTTAGGCATTTTCATATTTTAATGTCATCAAAGGATAAACAATATTTGGCTTGACTTTATTAACTAATTGCCAGGTTTGCTCCTGTGGCACATGTCCCCTCTACCACGGGAAAGAAGGTATTTCTCCAAACTTGCAACCACCATGTGTCTTAGAGTAGGAATATCAAGAGAACATCATTTGTGCTGATGACACTGCAGAATCTATGCAGTAGCTAATTACAAAGAAACAGTACTATTTATAAAAATTGCTTGAGAGGGATTCTATATGGAAAATATGAGTTGAAATGATGCTTCCAATGCCTTCAGGCTCTCATAATTTCTCTTAGATAAATACAGTATCCCGTCTTCTGTTTCTTTTCACTCCAAACCATGCTTTACACTTATAGAGATTAACCTTGTGATTTGTAAGTCTAATTGTATTACTTCCTGTTTAAAATCTTTCTGAGGTTTGATAATGGCTTCACTTGCTTCCCTTAACGTTCAGAGTGCTTATCGTGATAAATAAGACCTTTGCGGATCTGAATTCTGCTTTCTGTTTCCAGCTCACCGTCTGTCATCAGTGGGCAAACTGGACCACTTTCCATTCCCCATGTTTATTCTACCTGTTGTTGCCTCTGTATTTGCTCCCATTGTCCTATGGGTCTAGATGGAACTCCCTTAACTGTTACTCTTCTCTAAAATTCAGATCAAGTGTCCTTCCAAATATTCTCCTTGGGCCTCATAGATACACACTGTGTACACACACTTATTTTGAGGTAAGTTATTGTGAGGATGATTTTTTGGTGTTGCTTTGTTCTGTCCAGTCCATGAGTCAGCTGGCGCCTTGAGAGCCTTTTCCTAAGAGGCAAATGCTGGATAAATGTTTACTATGTGAAGGAAAGAACAAACCACAAGATGATGGCTGTGATTTCCACATTTGTTTTTCTTTCCTTGGCTATGATCTTTCCCTGGTCAGCCACCAGTCCCCGCATCCCTGGGAAGCCACCACATGGCCTTGAGGAAAATTATTATTAGCATTTCTGCTTATTTTAATGTTTATTTTTAACTGCAAAATCGATTCTTAATTTTTTTAATGTTTATTATATTTGAGCGAGAGAGAGACAGAGCATGGGTGGGGGAGGAGCAGAGAGAGAGGGAGACACAGAATCCGAAGCAGGCTCCAGGCTCTGAGCTAGCTGTCAGCACCAAGCCCGACGCGGGGCTTGAACCCACAAACTGCAAGATCACGACCTGAGCCGAAGTCG
This sequence comes from Crocuta crocuta, assembly GCF_008692635.1. Lineage (NCBI taxonomy): Eukaryota > Metazoa > Chordata > Mammalia > Carnivora > Hyaenidae > Crocuta > Crocuta crocuta. The sequence continues at coordinate 11,530,282 of NW_027531917.1, read as the reverse complement.
GCACTTAACTTACTGAGCCACCTAGGTGCCCCATATTCCTAAAAATGAAAGAGAAACAATTTGAGGCAGAGCTTACACCAAACCATAAGACTAGAAAAAAATTAAATGAGGAGATAAACTACATTATCTTTGGCAGGACTGCATATACATAGCCAGGGTTGGAGTTAGAAGATGCAGAACGAGGGAAAAGGGGTGTGAGCTTTTGGGAACTTGGAGCTAAGACTGAGAGCACTCAGTTTGGAACTGGTCAGTGGGGGGCATTGGAGAGATAGGAGGCAACCCTAAGTGATCAGCAAATGTTACATTCCTATTCTTCTTGCTCTCATTCTGTCCTCTCTTGGTCTATCTCAGCCACACAGTTTCACCCTCTTGAAACAGAAGGCTGTGGTACTATTTAACAGGAAATCTCATAACATTTGACTTTGGGAGGGGAAACATAGTAAAGTGTATGTGTTTTATGCTAAAATACAACACTAAGGAAGCATAAATGAATGCCTCAACATGTGAGGTTGGTAACATCTAATTTATATTTCATTATCTAAAAAGAGATCTAAGAAAGCCTTTGAAGTTAATGTTTTGTCTTCTCGAGTGTTAGCAGTTTCTCTCTGATTTTAAGATTTGGAAATTAGAATCATTACTGAAAGATTGTCCATGTTTGCAATTTAAGCATGCAGGCCACTGGAAAGGGTGGGCACAGTTACTTTCATTGCTTGGGAAATAAGCTCAATAAATGTGATAACAAGGTGAACATTGGAGCAAATGCATTTGTATCCTCTTTATCTCCAGCACAGAGCCAATCTGGAGCTCTAATTCCTTGAGAAGATGATAAATGTTTTCTGCCAGTCTTTCCAAGTGAACAAACTAGGTTTGATTGGTATTAATCACTTCTGGCAGGCGATGCTCAAGCCTGCTCACTGCAATCTAGGTGAAAAGCTTGTCATCAGTATCACATAATGAAATGAAAGACTATGGGACAAAGAGAAGAAATATTTCCATTTACCTAGTCATCAGAGTAAGTGTCAAGTTAAATAAGATAAGAACTATTTATTTTCACATGAACAGTTTAAAATGCAAACCTTTAATAAAATTAAATTTTTCCTTTCCTTTTTATTTAAAAAGGAGAAATCAACCCAAATAATAATCTATGACTTGCTTATAGGAGATGGACATCCCTCATTCTCCCAACAAGGTCGCTGGCTTTTACCAGATACCAATTCTGCCAGCGCCTTAATAATGGACTTGCCAGCCTCCAGGAGGGTGAGAGATAAAAATCTGCTTTATGAGCCGCCCAGTCTGTGGTACTGTTAGAGCAACTCAAGCCAACTAGGATGCACTTTGAGATGGTTAAGTAAGATTTAACAGTCTAAAAATGTATCCTAGTTAAAAAATATCCCCTGTCATAATTTGACTTTTTCTTTTCTTCATTTTGCTGTGTCATATTCCTTGTAAAAATTTGTCCGTTGAAAATGCAAAAACCCCGGGGACCGGTGGGTGGAGGTTTCACTCACTCACTTCTTAGACTGATTCAATCTGATTGTCATCTTCCTAATACTTAGATAACAATAGCTAAATTGGAAGAATTAGTTTGCTTCCTGGAGCAAAACTCAGGCAGAAATTGTAGCATTTTATTTGATAAATCAATTTACTTTTCTGTCTTCTGTCAGAGAACTCATATACATTACTCTTTGAGTTAAAGATTAAATTGTGGGTTCAAGGTGATTTAAAAATATCTATTAAAACTGATATTTTGAGGGAGGAATAGAAAATTCCTTAAAATAAAAGCAGCTAATTGATGTTTAATGGATACCTCTTTGTTTTAGTGATTAATTAATTGTATTAATCCATAAGTTTACCTTGAAGCTGTCACTCACATTTGCAAGTTAACTCAAAGCAACCTTTTTGAAGCCCACTGTTTTAAAGTTGACCCATCTATGGGGCAGAAAACGCACTATTCTGGAAACTGCATAGTGAACTCAGTAGTTAAATTTATCAACCTACTCTCTGAAGATAACACTGGGGTTATCCTTACAGTACTGATTTTAAATACTGAGTGTATGGAATTTTGAATGTTAAATAATAAGACGAAAAGCTTTAAAAATCTTAAAGAAAATATTTCACTTCTAGGAGATAATAATTTTTCAGGATATCTTTTATAAGAGATCAACTACCAGTCATATGACTTCCTTCTTTCATCTTGGCCTGGAAAACACTTCTCTTTTCAGTCTCTAACTCCCAGACAATCACCTCACCATTGTCTTAGGGCAACTTTGTCCCAGCACTGAATTGTTGGTGGCTCATTTTTAACCTCTAAAACCAATAGAAGTGATTCTTAACCATCAAAATTTCAAGTTTTTCAGGGACCTGTTCTTACACTTGATTTATATTATGTTATAAATAATTCACTTGGTAGAGTATTATTTTTAAAAATTTATTCATTTGTAATCTGAAGATCAGATCTGGACTGATTTATACAAGTATTTCTGAGATTTATGGGAAAGTTCTGGCAGATACTAGAAACAATGCTTTGTGAAGAACTTAAAATGCTATGAAGACAACTACATGCCTGTGAAGACTAACATATTATCACCGTGATTAAGGATTTAGCCATACAGAAGAGGGTTGGCACTGTGAAAGAGAGAGATTATTATACCACTTTAGCACCAAAGTGGGAAGCACAGCAGCAAGTCTGAAGAAATCCCCGTGTGGCTTCCAAATACTTAAACTGAGTTCCTCTAAAAATTACGAAATATTTTTTAAAAAGCATATTTTCTGAGATTGGAAAAGAGAGCCTTAATAAATCCATAAAATTAAGGAGGTGCTTTTGTTGTGTGTTTTTAATCTGTTTTGTTTTGCAACTAATAGAAATTAGTAATAAAAATACACGCTTTATGTAATAATAAGCAATTATGGAGTATATTACAGGTTTCTCCCAGTATCCAAAAATTACAGAATTCCTATGGGACCTTTTATAAAAAGCCAAAATGGCATAAAGCAAAGAAGCCATTACCATTAATTTATAAGAAAAAATTTTGAGCATTCCCAGACCCCAAGAATCACCTCTGTTAGGCTCTTCTAATACCTTACGATACATCTCATTAACAGATGCACAAAATAAATTAAGATGAAGCACAGATATTCACAGACACAGTTCCAAGCCATGGCAGCTGAGACGCTGAGTGTAGTTCCCAAGGAAGGCTCTTGGTGGGGCCAGTCTTGCCTCTCTAGCTCCTCCTTCACTCTTCATCACTATATCTTACAAATCTCTTCAAATAAGTATAAACTTTTGAATTCTAAAATGTCTCCCTGTAATAGAATTTACCTTTGTTTTCTGGAACACCCAGCATTTTTCATCACATGTACTTATCATTGGGGAAATTTCCTTCTCTTGATTCTGTCAAAGTAGAAGCAAAAATACCCAGCTTCCCCAAGTTTTGTGTCTAGGACCTAGTCTGAATACATCTACAATTAAGTAGACTTGTTTGAAGGTCTGATTTAAAAATAAGCAAGCTGCAAAATGAGGTTCAATACAGAACCAGTTGTGTTGGTTAGGGGAGGTGCCCAGCAATAATTCCAAGGTCAAGATCCTAGAAAAGAAGTAGCAATGACATTAAATTCTATTTCCTTGAGCAAGTTGGTAGCCAGGTTTATAGCATTGTTATAAACTGCTATATTATTATAATATATTACATTATAATATAATATATTATTATTGCAAACTTACCTGGGAATATGTTATCTAGCTTTCTCAGCTCTTGAGCTACCCAGTATCCTTTTAATGAACCCCTTTCCTGTTTAATCTAGCAGTCAGCTTTAATAGTTGCAATCTAAAACACATATTAAGGGTTTCCTAAGCATAAATCTTCTCTCCATCCCTTCTGATGATGAGTCCTTATTCTCCTATCATCTCCCAATTGGCCGCCCTTCAATGATCTTCTTCTTCTTCAATATATCACATCAGTTAGTTTTTATAAACCTTATCAAATCTATTTTTTATTTAATATATCTGTTACTATCATAGTTTGACATGGTTTACTTGTTTTACTCACTTCACCAAAATAATAATCCTTTTTTTTTTCCCTTTGTATTTGCTGCCAATGTCAATTTGAAATGAGTGGTTGGCCTTTTGGTTTCAAAGATATGTCTGCAATGGATAATTAACATTGCAAAATACAATAATTGAGTGTTATTTTTTTTTACATATTGGGCTTGTGTTTAAAATAAAAAGTGAGTAGTTGAGAAAGAATCCTGGGGACAATACGCTGGCATGAAGAAGGGCTCAGGTCTTGATTTTCTAGATATTATACTTCACATTGTCTTTGTCACACAGTTTGTTAGAATGACAGGTGCCAACATAGCAAAGATGACAGGAGGCTGATCATTAAAAAGCAGGGTGCTAATTTATTAATTTAAATAACAAATATAGGTGCTAAGTGAAAGAAATATGTGAAGCTTCAATACCAGCACATGCTCACCCTGTAGGTGAACTTCATGGATAGCAAATTGACAGAAGGTTATTGGCTGACCTTCAAATCAGAGCAAAAATGCCCATCCTAATAATTCAAAGATTTCCTGGCACCAGACTCTGATGACCATATATATGCTGACAGATTGTCATGAAATTACATAATTGATTTCTCTCAAAGAACACCATATTCCCAGATGGTACTTTAAAGAGCCTGGTCAGTGTTGGTTCCTTGGAATTGGCATTTCTTTTTATTCATTTCCATTTCTTTAAGTTGATGTTTGGCTCTCTCAGTTAGGATTCACAATATGTTGATTTTCGAGTTCAGTTCTCAAATGACATTTTACATACCGTTCAGTTTATTCTTACTGCCATCTATGCTAAGGGACATTAGCAGGTTTACATTTAGTGTTGTAATAGCTGCATTTGTAAAATGGTGTGCATTACTATTTCTTTTTTATGGTCATTCTTTATGTTTTCTTTAGAGGCATGTAGTTTTATAGTTTATTAAAAGTTAATTATTAAAGTTAGAAGATAAACAAAATATACCTATTTTTCAAAAAATCAAAGTTATTCAAAGGTAAAAATTTTTAATTTCTTCCATTAATTTCTAGTGTTAACCAAACAATTCTCGAATTACTTTCTTTAAGAGAGGTGAAATTTAAGAGAGGAGAAATTTGATGAGGATCATTTGCCATGTATTAATTAAATCATCATAAATGTTTTTAGCAGTAGACTGTATCCTCCTTTATAGATAACTGAGATCAAGTAGTTGGCCCAAGACCAACTTACGTGGTTTATGCCTTTTTACTTTTGGTCCTTCAGAATCCCTTTAATGTACAATTTAAAATTCTCTAATTTATAACTCCCTAATTTGAATGTCCATATCCTGTTTTACAGGCCAAAATGTTTCTTCTTGATTTTTATTTTTTGGCCATGAAGATGTGCCTTTATTAATTCTTGGCTCTGTCCCATAACCTCTCTAGGTTTTTACTACTTCTATAGTACTCACAATTTCAGCATAGTCTTTTACTAATTCATTACATCTCTTTTTTCTCCATCCAATCATTACTAACCCTCAAAACATTTACAAAATTATCATCCTATTTATGCTCATTTCAGATAGCATTACCTATCTAGTTGAATGTGATTTTCAATGTGCTTATATTTAGGGCCTGATTTATAATATTGTTATATAACTGTTTATTTGCTTCTAAAATGGCTAAGAATAAGACTAATGGCACTCTCCAGAATTCATTTACATAGATTTATATGAATTCATTTATATGAATTTAATTCTCAGAATAACCCCATTTTACAGATGATAAAATTTAACCACCAGTAAGTTAAATAGCTTACTGAAGCTAACACAGCTAAGCCAATGGCAAATCTGGGACTTGAATCTGATTATTCTCGCATTAGACCCCACAGTCTTAATCACAATATTATCACAACACTTTTAACTGTCCAGAAAAAGAAAGCTAGAGTGCAGAAATAAGTTTGGAGGGCAACATAAGAACTATGAAATGTTGCTGTCCCTTGGCAGAATGAAAGGTCAGGGGATGAACAAAGGACAAGGCACTGTATATACAAACTCTTTAGGATGGGCACCACTACTTACATGACATTGGCTGAAAATTACTCACACAGTCACATCTATCTGCAAGGAGACTGTATAATATAATTATATTCTGGCTGGCAACACACCTAGCTAACCATTTTACTACTATGAATGAAAGAAAAAAATGGATTTAGGGAGAAAACAAGTAGTTTCTATTATAATCCTATACTCTAATTCCATAGTGTTCTAGTGTGTTCTCCTGTAATTGTTTTAAACAGAACATCAAATTCAGAAGATAAGATACTTGGGACACCTGAGTGGTTCAGGCAGTTGAGCGAATCACTCTTGATTTTGGCCCAGGTCATGAGCTCAAGGTTTTGAGATCAAGCCTCTTGTCTGGCTCCATGCTGAGTGTGGAGTCTGCTTAAGATTCTCCCTCTCTCTCTCTCTCTCCCACTCTCTGTCACTCCCTCTCTTTCTGCCTCTCCCCAACTCATGTGTACATGCATGTTCTCAA
>NW_027531917.1:11516041-11523732 GCF_008692635.1 Crocuta crocuta | reverse complement strand
TACATTCATGTTTTCAATTTCTAAAACTAAAAAAAAAAAAAAAAGATAAGATGCCTACTGTATATAATATGATCCTTTTACATAAATATCAATGGAAATGATTTCACAACTTTTAAAATTAACAAGGAAATAAGTAATATTTTAGTTATCATCCAAATACTTTGTATTTGTATAGATAATAGATAATATAATAGATAATATATATAATATATAAACAACCATATTCTTATGTGATCCTTTCTATTCTAACCTGTCACCTCATGCTTGAAAGCATCCAATGCTTTTCTATTTCATTTAGAGAAAAGCAAAGGTTTTCAATGGCCTACAAAGTCTACCTGATCTGATTCTTGTCCGTTCTGTCTCCGTCTCCTACTGTGTTCTCTCTCTCTCTCTCTCTCTCACTGCCCTCCAACCACTCTGTGTCATCTCTAGAGTAGCCAAGACACTCTAGCCTCTGGGCATTTGTGCTAGCAAGTTCCAGCCAGAACCAGAATTATCCTCAGGGCTAATTGTCTCTGCTCCTTCAAGCCTCCTTCATTCACATTACTCAGTGAGTCCTTTCCTGACCACCTTTTCATATTTCAACCTTCATCCCCAAGATAGGCATCTTCTGGCCATCTTCCTGGTTTATATTTATTCTCTCCATAATACTCAGCAACATTGATATTCTATGTAGTCTTCTTGCTGTAACTTTTTTCTTTATTGTGTATCTTCTACTAGAAATCCCTACTCAGGAAAGTTATCTTCACAAAAGTTACCCTCTTAGAAAGAGGCTTGGCACCAACAGTAACTCAATGAATATTTTAGATGACTATAAATGTGAGTTATCAATGTTATGCTGTTTTTTCTTTTAGCACTGGAATAACTATCTGTTTACTCTATGTGTTTAAGCACTTTTTAATTAAAATATTCTCCATTTTTAGGACAAGTAAATATTTTAGAGTTCTAGAACTACAGAGAGGCAAGAGTAGTGTGTCATGCTCAGTACAGATACTTTAAATCTCAGAGCAGATTGCCCAGGAACTATTTTACCACCATTCTCCATTTAAAGCCTGAGGAGTTACTCTTTAAATCATCTAGTTCATGAAGGAGAAATGCAGCTCCATCTCTCCAGTTTCAAAAGACTTGCTTGAATTTTTTCTGTGTTCCTCCACACTTTGTCTCTACATCCTTTCCTAATTTATTTCTTGGGGGAATCTAATTTCTTTTCTAAATTAAAGTTGTGTGCTACCAGTTTTGATATTTTATTATCCACATTCTCATCAGTGTTATCATCTTTAAACTTCTGAATCAAAAGCATCACAGAGAATTATTTTGGAATATACGTTTTGATTGAAGTATTCTCTTATTTAAACATATCAAAATTAATTGTGATTCTCATAGAAATGTCTTTGTGTGTCTTTGCATATTAGATTGTCTCTTAAATGCTGACAAGGATTTAAAACTATCTACTCGGTGATCACAGAATTGGACCTGACTTGAAAATTATCACTATTTCTCTTATTGGCAAAACTATTCTTGCATATTTCCTGAGGATATTGATTTTATTCATGTTTTAATTAATCCCATAAAGTCAGATTATGACATTGCATGGTTTGACAATATAGCTATTTACTGTAGGTAAACTATCGAAGATATCTGAGAGGCATTAAAATATTAGATATAGCAAAAAAATGCATGTATATTACTTGTGGTCAACTTAACTTGCTTTTGGATGTTGAAGATGGAAGCGTATTTAGTTGATTAAACTCACCCATGAGATTAAGTTCTTTCTTTAGCAAATTTTTGGGGAAATGTGAGATTTGATGTGTGAGTGTGTGTGTTTTTGTGTATGCATTTTATGCACATATGTGTAAGTTTCATTATGCGTGCCATTTGTGTATCTGGGTAGAATTATAATGGTGCACTACAAAATCTGCCTTACAGCCAGGAATATGAAATGCCAATTATGTTCATCAAGACATCAATTTGTCATCATGTGAAAGGATATTTATGCAAAGGTTTAATTTCCTTTTCCTTTATTATTAATGATGCTTTACACTTGAAAGAAATTCCATCTTGAAGGCTTCTTAGAATCATTAATCCTCATGATATGTGTGAAGTAGTTAATTCTTATCCATATTTTGAAATGGGCAAAGGAAGAAACAGCTAACTTGCATAGGCAGTTTATGTTGGAGAAAAGTAGTCATTTCTATCAAAAGAATGATTCACATAGAAAACATGCCTGAGCAGAGACAAGTTGATTGTGCTTTATTTTATTTAGTCTTTTAATTTTTTCATATGTTTATACACTTGTACGTAGAATAATTTATAGATTCAGGAGAATTCAGATGTAAAAGATTATTATCTTTTCTTTTGTTATGGGCTAGTATCTGAATTTGTCTTTTCCTGTATCCAATGCTGTTTCAATACTGAAGACTGAAGCTGTAATTTTTCTCATGCTTAGGGAGATGCATCCAAATGTGCTAATTTTTAAAAAGCCCATTTGAGACATCTGGTCTATTTAGAGCCTCATCTTACATAATTATAATTTACTTCAGGTGACTTTAAAATTTGTAATATTTCTATTCAGTGTTTTAATTGGAGGTAGATCAGTGGCTTCTTTTATGTCGTTCAAATCAATTCTTTTCCAATGCTGAAAATAATTTCATGTAGAAATAAAAAAATCCTTTGCTGTTAACATTCACATGTTATAATTTAAAAATGAAAGCAAAATTTAGCAATAAGTGATTTTAAATAGAGGATAATGAAGAAAGTTTCTGGAATAGGGTCCTGAAGATGATTTTTTAAAATACAAGAAATATTCCTATTAAAGGGGAGAAAACACTGAAATAAAAATGAAAAGTGTAGACTTTCAGAGCTAAAAGAAATGTGTAACGAAGAATGATAAATTGGCAGAAACCCTCTTTTGATTCTGCTTTTATCACTACTCATTCCTTCTTTTGTTCTTCCTGGGCAATTTTTTTTTTTTAATGTTAGCTACAGCACTTATATCTTTGTAGCTTATATATTTATTTAAGCCTCTCTGCCTTTGCCTAAGCAACCCAGGGTCAGAGACAGAGTATAAGGCATCTTTATATATTTATCTTTCTCCAGCACCTAGCAGATATTAAGTACTCAGTAAATACTTCCGAATGAAATAAAGAGATAGATAATGGAAATTACTAGGATAACGAAAACGACTATATGCAGAGATATTTAATCAAAGTGGGAATGCTTGAAAAATTCCATGTTTTGTGAATGGTACATTATTGCTCTCAGGTTCCCCCTAATCCAAGCCTAGTTCTGCCTTCACTTAGCTTTGTATATGAGGAACAGAGAATACTTTCCAAGCTCTTTTCTTTGGTTTTTTCTTTGTTTGTTTTCTTTTCTATTCTTTTTCCTTTTTAGCCTTCATTCTGTTGTCTCCTTATATTACTACAGCCTAACAATGGGCACATAAAAATTCTCCTTACTCTATGTACCTTTCATAACTGAGACATTTATAAAAGGGATCTAGCAAGCTTTAAAAATCTGTGTTTTAGTAGTTCAGATAATTGTGGAAGTAAACATATAGAGATCTAAATACAACAAGATTTTTTAGAATCCTGTTACTTTCAATAGCATGCTGAAACAATTTTTATAGCTGTAAAAATAGTATCCAGGCACAAATTTGTCAATCTTCTGTCTTTCTCAATAATTTTAACAACTCCTTTTGCTCTCTCTCATTTGATGTCATCACATCTCAGGATTTCCTTACCTTATTACAAAGTCAATGAGATACTATTTAATATCTATTTATATAGCCTTTAGTATTTCTAAATGTCATTTTTAGTTCTTTACAAATATTAGCTAATTTCAACCCCAAAAATCACCATAAGGTTGATGATATGATTAGCTTCATTTTACAGAGAAAAAAAAACCTTAGAATGAATAATTATTAAAAGCTAGGATTTAAAACCAAAGAAGTCTGACTTCAGAATCCAATGTTATGCTACTTCTCAAGTATATTGCAACTTTTAAGTTAACACAAAGAAACAAAACTTATATGTTTTAAGTCAAAAGAAATATTTTCCATATTGGTCAATCCAGATTTGGCAATAAGCAAGATGAAGCAGATTTTGGCCACCCAATCCACTTAGCAATGATCTTTCTCCTTCTGGAGGTATTGCTCTCAATCAGCTGCTCCCTTTAAAGGATCCAAAACATTCTTTTGTTTAGAATGTTTATGCACATACATTACTTGTTCAAATGTCTTCCATATAATAAGGATTTCTAAGCCCTGATGTTAGGTTTTATAAAACAGCTTCAAGAGACATGAATTCCCAAAAGGGAAATCTCCTGTAAGGTAATTATGATATGCCTCTATATTTTTTCCTGATTGTATATCTATAGCTGTCATCAAATTTTCAAAGTTATCCAAATAGGTAGACATACTGTTCTACATGCAATTAACATTTATTGAGTAATTGTAGGGTGTTAAGTGCAATGATAAGAAGAGCTTTTTATTTCATTTAATATTAATAGAGGTTCTTAAAGGGCAGAAGCTTTGTGGATCTCTGTGTCCTGATCCTTAGCCTTTTGTCAAGCATTTAAGGGCTATTTAATAAATATCTGTTTAATAAAGTAATGGAGTGTTTGGTGCCTGTGTATGTATCATAAATGGTTCACACATGATTCTACGACCATCTCTAAGCAACAGAGAAACTACATCATCAAGGCCATACCTAATTATCAAAGAGATAGCTCTGCTTTAAACTGAGTCATTTTAAGAAGCATAATAAAACCTATTAGTATCTTTTTAAATAAAAGGGGTAACTTACAAAGTGATTAACATTATCAATATGATACTTCTCCATTAACTATTTTATCTGATATTTTTCTGTCACATCTTAAAATTTTTCCTTTGACTTCTTTTACTTTACTTTTTCCTTTTTAACTTTTTTCTACTGATTTTTCTACAGAGAAATTCACAGCTCATAATTGTGATTCTTTGATGACTTTTGACAAATGAGCACACCCACACAAAGTCAACACCCATACTAGGGTGAAGAACATTTCTATGCCCACCTTTCCCCAGAAGCAAACACTATTAATTTTTATTATGGAAGTATTGTTGCCTTTCTAGAACTTCATATAAATGAGACACAGACAGAATATATTATTTCTATCTGCCCTTTTTGCTTATCACAATGTCCATTGAATTCAGCTATATTGTATTTATAAGTGGTTTGTTCCTTTTTATTGCTAAGTGTATTTCCCTGAATGGATATATCACACTGTTGATCTATTTTTCTATTAACATACATCTGCATCTTTCCAGTTTCGGAATATAGTAAATAAAGCTTCTGTGAACATTCATACAAGTCTTTTTGAGAGGATAGATGTCCATTTTCTTTTTTTTTTTTTTGTATAAATGCCTAAGATTTGAGTCTGCAAATTTGTCTTTACCCAAATTGAAAAAAATCTTTTGGTTGAGTTTTGTTTTCATTTTTAACCTGTTCTATTCTCTTCTTTCCTTTTGGGTAAATTCAAAGATTTTTAGACCTTTTGATATTGCCATGTAAATCCTTGAAGTTCTGTTTATGCTTATTCTATTTCTTTAATCTTTTTTCTTTCTTCTCACCTGGATATTTTCTATTGATCTATCTTGAAAGTTGCTGACCATCTCCTATCTCATCTCTGTTTTGCTATGAGTCCTTTACAGTGTTTAATATCACCTATTACATTCCTTCTCTTTAGCTTAGAATTTCCTTGTTCCTTTTACTGTTCCTATTTCTCTGCTAAGCAATTCCACCTTTTCATTCAGTGTAAGTACATTTCTTTACTTCATCGGGCATAGTTAAATAACCACTTTAATGACCTCATGCTATCTGTAATACCTGGATCATCTCAGAATTGGTAGATCGTTTTTTTTCTGCACAATCTGTAGACTGTTCTTTCTCATGAGAATGAATCAAAACTTCTTGATTCTTTGTATACTGAATAATTTTGTATTATATCCTACATATTGCAGATCCTTTGTTATAGATTCTGTTACACTCTTCTGAATACTGTCAATATTTTTGCTTCAGCCAGCAACTAATTTGGTTCAACACAACTATATATAGACTCTGGCTCTTAGAACTCAAATCTTAGTTGATATTAAGTTTGTATTTAAATTCCATTTAGTTAATATACAGTGTTATATTAGTTTCAGTGTACAGTTTAGTGATTCAACACTTACTCATCACAATAAGTGCACTCTTTAATCCTCATCATCTATTTTACCTAACCCCCACTCACCTTCCCTCTGATAACCCTCGGTTGCTTTTTTATAATTATAAGTCTGTTTCCTGGTTTTACTCTTTCTCTTTTTTCCTTTGCTCTGTTGTTCTGTTTATTCAATTCCATATATGAGTGAAATTATACAGTATTTGTCTTTTTCTAGCTGGCTTATTTCACTTAGCATCATACTCTCTAGCTCCATCCATGTCATTGCAAATGGCAAGATTTCATTCTTTTTATGACTGAGTAATATTCCACTGTACGTATATATATATATACATATTTTTATATATGCTCACTTAATGTACATATACATATATTTACATTGTATGTACATATTTATACACTATATGCACATATATATATTTTTATATATGCCTATATATATATATATATATATACACACACACTGCATCTTCTTTATCAGTTTATCAGTCAATGGACCCTTGGGCTGTTTTCATAATTTGGCTATTGATGATAATGCTGCTATAAACATTGGCGTGAATGTATCCCTTTGATTTAGTATTTTTGTATCCTTTGGGTAAATACCTAGTAGTGCCATTGCTGGATTGTAGGGTAGTTCTATTTTTAACCTTCTGAGGAAACTCCACACTGTTTTCCAGAGTGACTGCACCAGTTTACATTCCCACCAACAGTGCAGAAGGTTTATCTTTCTCCACATCCTCACCAACAGCTGTTGTTTCTTCTGCTGTTGATTTTAGCCATTCTGACAGGTGTGAGGTGATATCTCGTTGCAGTTTTGATTCATATTTCCCTGATGATCAGTGATGTTGAGGATCTTTCCATGTGTCTGGGAATCCTCTGTATGTCTTCTTTGGAAAAATGTCTATTCATGTCTTTTGCCCAGTTTTTAATTGGATTACTTGTTTTTTGGGTGTTGAGTTGTTGTTTAAGTTCTTTATATATTTTGGAAAGCAACACTTTATCAGATATGTCACTTGGAAATAGCTTCTTCCATTCTGTAGGTTGCCTTTTCATTTTGTTGATTGTTTCCTTTGCTGTGCAGAAGCTTTTTATTTTGATAATGTCCTGATAGTTAAATATAAGTCAGTTTTATCCTCCTTTGGTTTGCTTTGCCTCAGTCCCACACAGTCATGTTTCAGGATTGAACAGGGAATTACAGAATTTAAACAAAAATTTATGATCCCCTTTCACTGACACTCTCTTTACTCTCTTACTTGGATCATCCCATATTCTCCCCACCTCACCAGCTTTATTGAGGTACAATCGACAAATACAAATTTTATATTTAAGATGTACAACATGATGATTTAATATACACAAACATTATGAAATGATCACCACAATCAATTAATTCATGTATCTATCATTTCTTTTTTTTTTTGGGGGGGGGGTCTGGTTTTTTTTATTTATTTATTTATTATTTTTACAAATAGTTTATTGTCAAGTTGGTTTCCATATAA